>NC_045967.1:21003967-21087559 GCF_010909765.2 Amblyraja radiata | reverse complement strand
GAGGGTAGGGGAAAGGAGAGGGAGGGAGAGATGAGGGAGGCCGTGGAGGAGGGGGGGAGGAGATGGGAGAGAAGAGGGATGGTGAAGAGGAGGGGGAGGGGGTGTTGGGGGATATTGCGTTGGTGGAGTGGGGCCCAATGGGTCAGGGAGTAGGGAAAGAAGATGGGTTATGGAGGAAGGGAGGGAGTGACTAAGGCTGGGGACTGACTGAGGGTAGGTGAAAGGAGAGAGAGGGTGAGGTGAGGGAGGGAGTGGAGGAGGGCAGGAGGAGAGGGGAGAGAGAGGGGAGGGTGAAGAGGAGGAGGAGGGAGTGTTGGGGATGAGAGGAATTGAGCCACGCCTGCGCAGTTGGAGGTTATGGGTGAGCGGTGGAATATTTCGTTGGAGAACGGGTTGCGTTGGGGGAATGGGTGAGTGGTGGAAACAGATTGCGTTGGGGGAACGGGTGAGCAGTGGAATATTGCATTAGGGAAAGGGGCCCAACGGGTCCCACTTGGTCGAGTGTATTATTAAAACTCTCATCTTCTCTGTGTGTGGGCGTGCGTGCGTGCGTGCGATTCTTGCCCTGAATTCCGCCAAAATGGTACACTTCAATTTATGGAGCACCTTACTCACCATGTGGTGTGGTGTATCAGGTTGCATTCAAATTGATGGTATATTTTACAAGCTATTCACATTTTCAACTTTACAAAATCCCACTTTGAGAAAAATGATGACGTCGCAGTAACAATTACAGCTATGATGCCACAATGGGAACTCATTTATATAAACTGCCCGTGAGCAGTGTTCCAGCCCACAATTACATTACAATGAGATCAGCAGCTGCCACCTCAAGGGGGGTAGGAGGGGAAAGGGGTAATGGAGGGAGGGTGGGAGTGAATTTTTTTTTTTTTAATCTGTTTTAATGAAATTCTTGGAGATTTCATTTACAAAATAAATCGTGGTTTTCATTGTGGGGGAGGGGGGTGATGTAATAGGGGAGAGGTTTCGTTTCCAAAAAAAAATCCAGAATTTTCCTTGTGGGGGGGTGAGATGGGGGGGGGAAGGTGAGCGGCATCACCGCTCCACCTCCCTCACGTGGGGATGATTGATTGTCTCCGGGGGAGCGCCGACTGAGGGTAGGGGAAAGGAGAGGGAGGGAGAAGTGAGGGAGGGAGTATGGAAGGGGAGGAGGATAAATGTTATTTAAACATTGTGTTCAGTGGGGGAGTGAGAGAGGGAGAGGTGAGGAGTGGGGAGCAGGGAGATAGATGTAGAAGAGGGGGATAAGGAGGGGAGAGGGGTTATGGAGGGAGGGAGGGAGGGAGGGAGGGAGTGCATGAGGGTAGGGGGAAGGAGAGGGAGGGAGAGGTGAGGAGGGTGGTGAGGTTGGTTCTTTGCCCTCGCGGGATTTGCGCTTCGGGAGTGCTGGGGATGAGGGGAAATGTGCCACGCCTGAACAGTTGGGGGCAATGGGTGAGTGGTGGAATATTGTGTTGCAGGAACAAGTTGCGTTGATGGAACAGGTTGTGTTGGGGGAATGGGTGAGTGGTGGAATATTGCTTTGGGGGAACGGGGGCCAACATGTCGCACTTGGTCCAGTATATTACTAAAACCCTCATCTTGTTTGTGTGTCTGTGAGTGGTTTTTGCCCCACCTGAAGTACCATTTTCCTGTGGTGTACTGTTAAAGTTTTGATCAGATTGATGGTATATTTTACAAGTTATTCACATTTTAAACTTTACAAAAACCAGATTGACAAAAATCTCTTCCATCTACACTGCCAGTTATCAGCGTATGACATCACAATGGGATCCCAAATCTCATTTACATAAAATACTAGCCCTACACGTTACAATGTTAACAAATAACAGGACTCCCAGTGCAATAAGAGATTTATTACATTGGTGTAAGGAGAGGGAGGGAGTGGGGGAGGGGATGAGGAGAGGGCAAGGATTGTTGTTTAATGTTAGTTAAACATTGTGTTTAGTGGGGGAGTGGGATAGGGGACAGGTGAGGAGTGGGGCAGCAGGGAGATAGAGGGAGAGGAGGGGTTAGGGAGGAGAGAGGGATTATGGAGGGAGGGATGGACTGACAGAGGATAGGGAAAAGGAGAGGGAGGGAGAGGTGAGGGAGGGAGTGGGGAGGGGAGGAGGATAGGGGAAAGAAGAGGAAGGGTGTAGAGGAGTGGGAGGAAGTGCTGGGGATGAGTGGAAATGAGCCGTGGTGGAAAATTGCGTTGGGGGAACGGGTTGCGTTGGGGAAACGGATGAGTGGTGGAATATTGCGTTAAGAGAACAGGGCCCACCGGGTCCCACATGGTCTCATTGTTTATAAAATTCTGAGAGGTTTTAAGGTGAGATGGGGCAAAGTGTAATGGAGATGTGCAGGAAAAGTTTTTTTACACAGAGGATGTGGGGACCTGGAATGCATTGCCAGGAGTGGTGGCGGTGGCAGATGAACTGTTCTGTGTACTATGTTCTATGTAGGTGGTCTCATTGGTAAGTGTGCAGATGACACAAAAATTGGTGGAGTTGTGGGTAGCAACAAAGGTTGTTGAAGGATACAGCAGAATACAGATCAGTTGTAAATTTTGGTGAATAAATAATTAGAATAAAATTATTCCCTTTCCAGGATACATAACCTTTATTAAGCATTCACATATAATTCAAGCAACCAAGGCTAAAGTACCACAAACTGTTTCCAATGATTGGGAACACAGAGTCTCAAAATTAAAGTTATATTTTTAAGGGATGTTCTTGGATTTGTCAGGTCTTATAACACTTCTACAATCAACAATTGTCCCTGAGCTAAAGATAATCTTGTATATGAAATTCCTGAATTCTGTTAACCAAATTCATCAAAGGATAAGTGACAACGGGACAGTCACCGTTTTAACAATGATCTTTCTGAATGCTGGAGCAGACATGAGGGACACGTCCAGATCAGGTTCATTGTTTATTCTATGGAGTTCAAGCTAAATATTTAGTCCAAGCTACGTTATGTTCTATGAGAACACATTTGGCCTTAAATCACATTAACTGCTTCATTTTCGGTTTAATGCATTAATGAAGATAAAACCTGAGTACAACAAATGAAAATTCAATCCCGGATAGATTTAAATAGGCTTTGATAATCAACTTGTAAGCAGCTCACAATTGTACTTTGCAAACCAGAATAATCTTAAAGTAAATTTAAGTAGAAAGGGTCTTGCTGGGAGGTCATACTCACTGCTCGATTGATTTATTTTCTTTTTTCAACTAGTGCAATTTCTGCACAATCTACCTAATTGCTATTTTAATGATTTTTCACAGTTAGCGATGAAACAATAAACTGTTCTTTGAAGTAACAAGAGCTGACAGGAGATCAAAGTTGTTGGTTCCGGTCTGCACATCCCCGTTATTCGTTAGGTTGAAGCAGAGCTGATTTAGTGTCAGTGCTGAGGCAGAGCTTAATTTTGCTAATATTCATAAATTCATCACATGGCTTTATATAATTATGGAAATGTATTGTGCTACATCAATTCAGCTTTGCAACTTTGTGCTATTGAGCTTTATAATGATAACTGAATCTATGCATTCCCATCATCTCATTATTCCTCCTTCTCCAATGGTTGGTAGCTGATTTGTGGAGGGTTCTGTGATGGAAATCAGTAAAATGGCCTTAATCTTGGATTGAGTGGCTTTTGCTCCTATCTTCTTTCTTTATGTGGCCATCTTGTTACAAATGTTGACCTCGCTGTCATCGTCCGTCCTGAAAAGGACGCAAGCTTCCAGCGGCAATGAGTGGAAGCCATCACTTGTTGCAATGGATGATGGTGATAGCAGAATTAGCTCAGGATACTTCCAGTTTCCAACCCCGCGACGTGGATGCTTCTGCTATGGGATATTGATCCATTTTGAGGAGCGTCTACATATCGGCTTCATACCCATCTAACGAGGACCATTTTATAGGAATTGTGACTAGACCACTGATTCACTTAAGGGCCTGCCCCACTATGGCGACCTAATTTGCGAGTTTAGAAGAGTTTGCGCTCGCCACAAACTCGCAGCATGGTTGACATGTGGTCCTAGGTTGTCACTGTAACTCTCCTTCATGCTCGAGAGAAGTTCCCGCATACTCGCGGCCTCAGTTTGGACGACAGATGGCACAATGGGCTAAGTGTTCGGCTGGCAACCGGAAGGTAGCTGGTTCGAATCCCGCTTGGAGTGCATACTGTCGTTGTGTCCTTGGGCAAGACACTTCACCCACCTTTGCCTGTGTGTGTCCTTGGGCAAGACACTTCACCCATCTTTGCCTGTGTGTGTGAATGTAATTATGTGAAGCACTTTGGGGTCAATGCAAGTTGACTAAAAATGTGCTATATAAATAAAGAAATTTAAAAAAAATTTTTTTTAAAAAAGGAAAAATTGATCGGCATAGTTCTTTTGAACTTGGAGTGCAGTGGTAATGGGGTCACCATGTAGTCATAGGTAGCCGAGGAAGCCATAGCCAATCTCCTTTGCTGACCGGGCATTTTCATTGGCTCATTGGTGGAAAAAAACGTAACCACGAGTATTCAGAACCAAGAAAAACGGACCGGTAATGTTAAATGCCCGCTAAACTTTATTAAAAGTTGTCTGGCTTCTTAAAAGTGTCTCCACTCCTTCTCTCCCCTCTCTCCTCCCCCCTTCTCTCCCCCCTTCTCTCCCCCCTTCTCTCCCCCCTTCTCTCCCCCCCTTCTCTCCCCCCTTCTCTCCCCCCTTCTCTCCCCCCTTCTCTCCCCCTTCTCTCCCCCCTTCTCTCCCCCCTTCTCTCCCCCCTTCTCTCCCCCCTTCTCTCCCCCCTTCTCTCCCCCCTTCTCTCCCCCCTTCTCTCCCCCCGTCTCTCCCCCTTCTCTCCCCCTTCTCTCCTCCTTCTCTCCTCCTTCTCTCCCCCTTCTCCCCCCTAATACAACATAAATAACCACAAACACATTATTTACTTCAATATCTAGAGTCTGACAAATGGTTCCATTGAATCACATACTTACACTGGGAGATCATTGTAACTGCCAAAATGTCCCTGAAAGGTCAAAAACCTTTGTCAGAGGGTCATGGATTCATACATTGTGGAAACAGGCCCTTCGGCCCTACTCCCACACCAACCAACATGTGTCATCTATACTCGTCCCACCAGCCTGCATTTGGCCCATATCCCTCAAAACCTGTCCTCTCCATGTATCTGCCTAATTGTTTCTTAAATGTTGCATTCCTCAACTACCTCCTCTGGCAGATCTTTGCACACCAGGGAAGCAACAGACCATTTTATAATCCCGATTGCTGGCACAGTGTCTCCTGTGTGTCCCCCTGATTATTGAGTCACCTATCACCATCGCACATGTTGAGTACTTCACTGCACTAGCTTCCATGAGACTTGCCTTTTAAACTTGTTCACATTGTTGTTGGGAAATCCCAACAGTTGAGACATCAACTGTGCAACTTGCTTTTATAACTTGCTCCCATTCTCGCAGGGAAATCCTGACATATGAGGTATGGTGAACGTCTTGTTTTAGAGACTTTCTTCTTCAGTTTAAATGCAGGAAAGATGGAAAAACAGTAAGAGTGTAGTCCAGGAATGCAAGGAATATGCCACTTTGATGGTATTTTTACGACATTCCTGCAGCTCAGGAAAGGCCTATTTAACAAATCCAGCCCATGTCCCACGAAAGTCCAAGATACTACGAACCTTTCAGCATCAGGCTGACTGTGGCAAAATAAAACAGGATGGGATAGGATGACATCAAAGGTAACAAGTCTTGCCCGCACGATATTGCAGGCCGCCGTCCTGAACCTTCTCTGGAAAGTCATAGTGCTCTCAAATCAATAAATCTCCTGAAGAGACAGGCACTGCACTCCACTGCCAATTCGCCAAAGCTGTTCTCAAACTTCAACTAAAAAATCCACAGGAAACATTGTTACATTGTAACATTTATGAGCTTTGACCATCAATGTTGGTTAAATTGATTCCATGCTGCAACACCTTTGATGGATGCTAATGGCTTTGTGATGGACGCTGTAATATTTGTCGCAGATGTTACAATAGACAATAGACAATAGGTGCAGGAGTAGGCCATTCGGCCCTTTGAGAGGATCCCATTCAATGTGATCATGGCTGATCATCCACAATCAGTACCCCGTTCCTGCCTTCTCTCCATATCCCCTGACTCCGCTATCCTTAAGAGCCCTATCTAGCTCTCTCTTGAAAGTATCCAGAGAACCGGCCAGCACCACCCTCTGAGGCAGAGAATTCCACAGATTCACAACTCTCTGTGTGAAAAAGCATTTCCTCATCTCCATTCTAAATAGCTTACCCCTTATTCTTAAACTGTGGCCCCTGGTTCTGGACTCCCCCAACATACTTCATAGTTACTTCTACAAATATGGACCTCCATAACTATATTGGATAAGATGGGCTCCAAGCACTAAGAAACCTGCACCAGTTTCCTCTGATCCTTGGTATAAATAATAGCCTTTCCGACAAACTTTCTCTGGCATCCTAAGCATTTTATTGTTCACATCTATTATCTTTCATCTGTAACCTGGACCCTTAAAGCCCTCATTTGAATCCGCAGTGGCACTTTTATGTCTGATTTGAGTCCTGAGTTATCTTTGCCTCTTGTAGATTCATTCTGCAGATTCCTCTTTGCTAGTCACCATATTCCTAATATCAGGAACAGAACTTATGATTCTAAAAATCGATGCGAGAAATTGGGATGCAAATTGACGAATTAGGATGAAAATACTATCATTGTCAATGGATTTAACCCAGTCACAAAAAGACCTTGGCAATAAAGGCAAATATTCAGTATTCCACGATGGGTAAGATACGCAGCCCCGTTATAGTTGATTTTTGTGCCCCTGCTTAGGCTCTTCTCCTTCTGAAGAGGATTATATTTTGTCAGGAAGTGGTGTGCAGTATGTCTGAGTGATGTACTACCTGCCCTGACTGAATTGCTGATAATGTGAACAAGTTTTGACATGTGTGCATTAATTGTATCCTTGGGGTTGAACACCTGGCATTTACCTCAAATACTAATTTCTGTTGTTTCCACCTTTGGCATCTGGTGCAGTGCCTATTTGACTTGGCTGCACAACAATGCTGCAAAGTACTTCAACACTCCAACAGCCACAATATGCTTGTTTTTTTAGGAGCTTCAGGTCAGCTTTTAACAGTGCAGCCTAGTTTATGAAGCATTTGCCAATAACAGCGTTAGACATATCACCACTGTTTGGTTTGGGCTGGCTGTGTGTAACAATTATGATAACCAACAAGCAACATGAATGCCACCTGCTTTGCACTGATCACTCACTGATGGAGTCTGACACCATTAATTCCCTCACTGCACAGGCAAAATTAGTCTTATCAGAAAAACTACAATTAATTAGTACATGGAGGCTAAAACTGCAGAACCTGCAGTTATTTTCAAATCATATTAATTATTAATTCTCCCAAAAATGATCTGGTACATCTGCGCGTCAGAGATGTCATGTAACTCGGCTCATATTCAGCATCTGATTTTATCTCTTGTATGATTAATGAATTTAATGTATAACCATACCCCACTGATTTTGAAAATCCTAAGAATGGTCTTACCCTAAAACATTAACTCAGTTTCTCTTTCTACAGAGGATGTTTGATCTGCTGGGTGATTCCAATACGAGACTGAAACATTGGAGTGGGTGTGTTGTCTAATGACAAAGGTTAGACACATTGGGTTGTAGTCATTGCAGTTTGGAAGGGTGTTAAAGGAGATGGTTGAAGCATATAAGATCCTGGGGGATCTTAACAAGGTGAATGTGACTAGATATTTCCTCGTGGAAAAAACCCTATCTCCTATTGTTTAAAACTAAGGGAAGCCTTAATTTAAGATGCAAATGGAGCTAAAGGTAAGGATGAGGTTGCTGAGGTTAAAGTTAAGGTGACTGTAATGTCCGCTGTATGCCCCTGTTGTGATTAGCACAATGAATACACATCCAACATCTTGTAAGAAGAATTTATTTTCAACAACTAACAGAAACTTCTGGAAGGTCACTTGACCTCAGTCACGAGGAACAGGCACACTCGCCAGCTTCTACTCTTGGCCTCAAGGGGCACTAGTATTCACAATACATTCACATTACATATCGGCCTGCACGGGAAGGAAGACGCTCCCACCCCCATGTGTCTCAAGCAGATGGGACTCATCAGCCTGGGAAGGCAGTCCATCTAGGAGAGGGGACACTCTGATTTAAAACCACCACTGCCTTGTGGCCATATCCAATCATGGAAAAGGCTCCTGGAGTAAACCTCAAGAAAATCTGGAGTCGGAGCCCCTAAGGCAGTTCGTCGTTGCCTACAGCCTTACTCTGGCAGCTCCTGCGATGGCGCTGATGCCAAACTGTAACGGCCCTGCTGTTCTTTTGGATCGATCAGCAACGTGGAGAGGGGGGACGTGCTGCATGGGCAATGGCCTGTCCTCCATATGACATCGCCCAGGCTTGCATCCGACCACTAGGATATTTGACTCAGCATTGAAATTTGACAAACAAGTCAATGCCGTGGTAAAAGCTAGCTTCTTTCAGCTTCGGACGATAGCTAAAATAAAACAATTCCTCCAGTTTGATTACCTCGAAAAGATCATCCACACATTTATCTCCTCCCGCCTAGATTACTGCAACTCCCTTTACACTGGCATCAGCCAATCTTCCCTGTCCCGCCTGCAACTGGTCCAAAACACCGCAGCGAGACTCCTGACGGGCACCCGAGAAAGGGACCACATCACCCCGATCCTGGCCTCTCTCCACTGGCTCCCTGTGCAGTTCCGAATAAATTTCAAGATCCTCCTTTATGTCTACAAAGCCCCCAATGGGCTTGCCCCCACCTACATTAAAAGTATGCTCACCCACCACACCACCTCCAGGTCCCTCATATCGGCCGACTTGGGGCTGTTGAACATCCCGCGGTCTAGGCATAAGCTCAGGGGCGACTGCGCCTTTGCAGTTGCAGCTCCTAGACTGTGGAACAGCATCCCCCTTCCCATCAGAACTGCCCCCTCCATCGACTCTATTAAGTCGAGACTAAAAACTCATCTGTACTCCCAAGCCTTTCTTGACGTCCTCTGAGCGAGGGCTATATGTATATATGTATGTAGTTTGTTTGTTATACTATTCTTATTACAAATGTAAAGCACTTTGGCCAACGAGAGTTGTTTTTTAAATGTGCTAAATAAATAAATGTGTCTTGACTTGACTTGGCCCATGGTCAGTCATGAACGAAGGGGGCCTACTACTACTACTACTACTTAAGCCATTTAGATTTGCCTTCATTTAATTCAGCACAACGTTTGTACATTTCCCATATATTTTCCTTCAATACTCTTTTGCAGTCGATTAAAATTCTGCTTATGAACTTTAATATCCACATAAATATTTACATTAGAACCAATTAAGAGTGCTGCTGGTTTCCAGTTTAACCTCAAAACCTACAAACTCTAGGGTTCTGTCTCTCTGCGTCTGGGAGACTGGCCCCTTCTGGGAGACTATTTCTTGCTTCTGGGAGACTGGCTCCACCATCTAGGTTTATCACGTCTGGGAGACTAGCTCCTCTGTCTAGGCTTCTCGTCGCGTCTAGGCGTCTGGCTACAGGGGTCTATCCCCGGCTACAGGGGTCTATCCCCGGCTACAGGTCTCTATCCTGGGCTACTCTCCCTTCAAAAAAAACTTTTGTTGCTCTTTCGATTTTTGTTGCTGGCATGTACTTCAACTTAACTTTTACTTCTTCCCCCCCCCTCCTTCTCTCCCCCCCCCCCCTTCTCTCTCCCCCCCCTTCCTCTCCCCCCCCATGTCTCTCCCCCCCTTCTCTCTTACTCCCCCCCCTTCTCTTCCCCCCCCTTCTCTCCCCCCCCTTCTCTCCCCCCCTTCTCTCCCCCCTTCTCTCTCTCCCTTCTCTCCCCCCTTCTCTCCCCCCCCTTCTCTTCCCCCCCTTCTCCCCCCCCTTCTCTCCCCCCCTTCTCCTCCCCCCCTTCTCTGCCCCCCCTTCTCTCCCCCCATCTCTCCCCCCTTCTCTTCCCCCCCTTCTCTCCCCCCCCCTTCTCTCCCCCCCCTTCTCTCCCCCCCCCCTTCTCCCCCCCCCCCTTCTCCCCCCTTCTGTCCCCATCTTCTCCCCCCCTTCTTCCCCCCCCCTTCCCCCCCCCCTTCTTCCCCCCCCCTTCTCCCCCCTTTCCTCCCCCTTTTCTCCGCCCCTTCTCCCCCCCTTCTGTCCCCTCCTTCTCCCCTCCCCCCCTTCTCCCCCCCCTTCTCCCCCCTTCTCCCCCTCTCCCCCCTTCTCCTCCCCCCTTCTCCCCCCCTTCTGTTGCCCCCCCTTCTGCCCTCCCCCTTCAGTCCCCCCTTCACCCCCCCTTCTCATCCCCCCCCTCTTCTCTCACCCCTTCATCCTCCCCCCTTCTCCCCCTTCCCCCCCCTTCTCCTCCCCCCCTCTTCTCTCCCCCCTTCATCCTCCCCCCTTCTCCCCTTTCGCCCCACCTTCTCCACCCCCCCTTCCCCCCCAGAGCTTTTCCCTGAGTTCAACCTTCGTCAGCATCCTGTAGCAAATAATGCACTCAGCATATTTGTCAAGGTTGAATGGAATTGGTGATGAGAAATCAACAATCTTGTGAGCCCTCCAATTAGACCAAAATTACTAAAAGTAATTTTGTAACAGTTTAATTCTGGTGATTGCTGCCGCGACACTCACTCAACCCTGAATATGTTCGACCTGGAACTTTTCCGAAGGCACAGAAATAATTGCTAGTTTCCTGTGCTACTCTGATAAATTGCAACAGTAATTTGTTGTAAGACAAAAGCTTTTTGTCCTCAATTTATTCCTGCTATAAATCTCTGCTCCTTCGCAGAATATACAATGTTATATATATGAAGATTTCTTAAAAGTTCTCTTAAAATAGACTGTTACACTACTTCCTATATTTCCCTAATTATTAATAATTATAAGAAAAATAAAATTGGAACCAGAAATTGGCAATATGATGACTGAGCCCATCGGACATAAGACATTATGGTAATGGCTAGCTGCTAACCTCCATTAGAATCAACGTGCAATGATATCTGAAATAAACGTCACATCACATTCATCGCAATCTTTCACTTAATAGACATAGATAGTGTAATAGATCAAATAGTAAAATATATAATGCAAATATATTTGACAGAAAGAAATGTCAGGTAAACAAACAAATAGGATGCAATAATAACAGAACAAAGTTTAACTTTATATAACATTATTTGCTGTACTTTAGGCAAAAGGCCGGCTAAAAATGTTATGCCTCCAGGCTTCTTGAAGCACAGATGTTTGGAAGGAATTTAGGGTGATGAAGACACATCACTTCCATGGAATCCCAAAACTTGCTACCGAAAGGTGTGAGAGCACCTTCAGGTGTAAACTGCAGTGGTTCAAGATAGTAACTCGCCATCATGTTATCATGAGCAAACATGGGCTCTGCAACACTGCAGATGGAGCTGCTGTCATACAGCTCCACCTACCTGGATTCAATTATAGCTCAGTTGCTGTTCAGTTGAAGTTTTGCCAAGCCGACTGAGCGTGGGTGTTGCCAAGCCAGGCTGAGCTCAGTCCACCTTGGCAACACTTATGCTCAGTCATTTAGGACGGCAGGGGAACGATTTAATAGGAACCAGAAAGGAACTATTTCTCCTGACCTCAGTCTGCCTTGGCCTACGAGACTCCCGGCTGCCAAACATTTTAATTCCCTTTCCCATTCCCATAGTGAACTTTCTGTCCTGGGCCTCCTCCACTGTCAGAGTGACGCCAATGCAAACTGGAGGACAGCACCTCATATTTCGCTTGGGCAGCTTACAACCCAGTTTATTTATTTAGCGAATGCAAAGTCCTTTAGCCAAGCAGTTGCCTCTTGATCTGCTGTATGAAGGGTGACAAGTCCTCCTTTGAGTCTTTGTTGAGGGCATGCTTCAATGATGTGTTGCATTGTTTGCTGCTCTCCACAAGCACACCGTGGGGTTGGGCTGCTGCCCCATTTGTGAAGGCTGGCCAAGCAGGTACCATGTCCAGTCCTGAATAGCAAAGAAGATCAAAGCCATTGATGGTGTAATGGCCCGCTTCCTCTGTGCCCAACGTGAGTCTCTTGGAGACAGATGACGTCAATGGAGTGTTGGTGGGCGAGGACTTCGATGAGGCGTCGCTTGGCTGCAGAGAGGCCTTCAACATTCAGTTGTAGTATTCGGAGAGCAGGTCCAACTGCTAGGTGCTCTTGAGGCTGGTCGTTGTTGCTGCTTTCGGCTTTGGGATAATGACTAGGATTCTTTGACTTGGCTCTCAGGCGTCATCTTGTAGAATTTAGTCTGCTGGGAGGATCATTGGCTTCCCCAGGCGAGCCTGGGCACTGACGGGGAGCGCGATGAGAACGCTGATCCATTGCCCCCCAGTGGTATGTCAAGAATCAAGAGTCAAGAGCGTTTTATTGTCATATGTCCCAGATTGGACAATGAAATTCTTACTGAAAGGGCTTTCTCACGGTGCGACCTGACGCAAGACTTAACAAGAGTTTAACATCGTGGGAACCTCCTGCGATAACAGTACGGCATTCGTGGACCACCGAGGACCTCCGTGGCGCTAACGGCAGGTAGTCGTGTAACTTTGTAAGGTCGGGAGAAAATTCAAACACTTTTGAATTTCTCCAAGAGTGACTTGAGCACTTTTTGGTGAGCGTTGCAACATTGTATGAACGCAGATGCCAGTGCGATATCCGTGCGATATCCGTAATGACTCTTGCGGGTACCGTGGGAACTCCTGCGAACGGTAAACCCGGAAGCTTGACAGAGGGGACATAAGATGAGTAAAAAAGGTGGTCTCAATATCGCCAATGGACCATGTGTCCATCGAGGACGTCCCACCTAATTGTCATTGTTTGAGAATCTTTTTCACAGTAAGACTTGCAGAGATGCCTCTCAGAAAAGCGCAAAGAAAGGGGTCAAAGAAAGTCAGAAAGTTTTTAGCCATGCAGGTAAATGAGGAGGAGACTCAGCAAGAGAGACAGGTGGAGAGGCAAGAGGAGACGCCAGAGATACCACTGCCTGTGGGCTCCTTGGAGCAGGGAGAGGGTGATCAAGGTGGATTTGAGATTGCCTCCCCAGTAGCTGTTGCCTCCCCAATAGCCTCAGCAGACGATAACATAAAGGGAAGATGGCAGAAGGTAAGGCCATATAACTTCAACAGGGAACAAGAGGGGGAACTGGTGGAGTGGTACCAATGCAATGAGATTCTCTATGACAAATCCAGAGAGGATTATAGAAATAGGGAGAGAAAGCGCAACCTGCTGGAGACGAAGGCTGCGGAGTATCCCGGGTGCTCATGTGAGTATCTATAACAATATATTAGTTTATGTACAGGAGAACAATTTAATGTTATCCATGATTTAAAAACATACAATGCTACAGATGTAAAAGTGCTGTTTTTGCAGTTACCTTTAATTTATCTTATAAGTCTGTCTGTTCCCTGCAGCTGCAATGTAAAAGTAGTGGCAGACAGCTTTTACACCCTCTTTGTTTGAAATAGGAATCATGTCTCTAAGAGCCATAAAATAAATTATGCATGAGGGCAGGCAATTTTCACTTGTAATGCTTGTCTTCAAAAAGGCCATCTGTATTGACCAACTTGTGCTCTGTTATCCAAGAAGAACAAGAAATAGCACATTAAATGCGGAGGGCATGCTCTTAAACAGGCCTCTCTTTACTGACCAAAACTTTAATTTAACGGAATAGATCCAATGCTTGAAGTTCTATTTAATTCCAGCACTCTACTTTAATGCAGATGACCAACTTTTGCAATGATTCGCTAACCAGAGGACCATTTACGGAAAAATCACCGCACTTGGGACCAGATCAGCTGGAAACAGACAGACAGAGAGGAATAGGTGGATAGAGGAGAGGTGGCGTTTCCTATCAGGGCATATTGTGCGTTCAGTGACCAGGACAAGCGCACCCAAGGTACTTTTATTACAACAAATATTTGAGGTCTTGGGCTCTGGACACCATGTGTAAATGACTTCATGTAATTCCTACAGGAAAAAGACATAATTGAACAGGCGTTGGATGATCCTCTGGAAGGGACTTCCACACCGATCCCATCCACCAGCCAACAGCACCGCAGTAGGCACAGTGCAAGCATCGACCTCACCATACCCAGAGGTGCTGAAGAAGGGACAGATGTAGACAGCATTAGTAGTGTGAGTATATAAACTTGATGCTTATTGGACAATGCACCCACCCAGCATTTTGCTGATTTTTATATTTGCGCTCTGAATTTTCAGCTCCATAAAACTATTCGAGACTGCGAAAGATTGTTGCAGGAAGGACGCGTGACACCAATGGGCTTCACGCACAGGACATTCGACTTCTGTCACTCAATGATGGAAGATGAAATAAGTGATGGTGAATGGGATTTTTCATGGCATATGATAAATGGGGCGATCACTTATAGAAATAACAAGGTATAGATCTATTCTTAAAATTCTTCCCTTCATTCAGCGTCTCTGTTAAAACTTTTTATTTCTCACATCATAAAGCAACATAGTTTTAATGTGTGGTGTTGTCTGTGCAGTTAATGGAAGCACGTGCACCTTAGGCGCAGCATCCACTGGTTCCTCAGCCTCGCCCGCCTCACTTCTATGACCAGGTATTAACAAATATATGTGCGCTTCCCTAACTTGATTCATAATCTGTGGGTTTTTTTTACATTGACTAATACATAACTCTGTGATTCTAAAGTACACAGACAGGCCCTATGGATTGCCCCGTGCAATGGGGGGACATCCACCATTCCGTGCTGAACAGGTAAACTATTGTGTTTAGTGCGATATAAATTAAAAGATAAACATTAGCATCCGCATATGGACAACAACTTATTCATGAGTTGTGTTAATGAGATTCAAGAGAAGAACTCTGATCTTCAAAGGGAACTTTAATGAAAGGTCCCGCAATTGTAAGGTCCGTGAGAAATTTTTCACATGTACTTCTTAATTTCCTTCTAGAGACACTCACCATCACCTCTGATGTTTGCAGAGCTGCAGCCTGCTCGAAATCCACCTTTGCCTGTTGTTTACGGAGAGGTCCGTGCACAAAATCCTTTTCAAGAAAGGGCAGAAGGTTGCGCTGACGTCAACTATCCCAGTTAACCCTCGGAAGCTGAGAATATTTTTTGTGGTGTTTCAAATAACAGTTTGAGTTTTAGTTTATTTTATTTCTTGGCCACTCACCATTTGGTGACATCTATAGTCCTTTGTAAATGTCTGTATGTTAATTTATGTGTCCTTTGTGCATTTTGTTTTCTGTTGGTGGCTCCACATTTTATTATATCCTGAAGTGTGATAAAGCTTTTACCTCAGCATTTTGATTGTCATTGCTTGTTTACCTCACTGCTAAATAAATTTACTTTTTACTATCAGCTTGATGTCTGCAAATCGTCATTAATACATCACTACAAGATGAATGTCTCTAATGTTATAATCCCTCTCATGCTGAAACACAAAATACCTTAATGGAGGTGATATAATCACATTTTCACTCATTTACATTTTTGAGTGTGCAGGACCCTGAAATGTTCAGCTATTTAAACGTGTTCTTCACCTCTTGGTAGAAAATGAAATAAGACAATCAGCACGGTAAATGTGATACAAAGTCTTTATTCCTATTTGACAATATAAGAAGACGAATTCTGTCACATATTGAGAGGAGATGCATCACACAAAACATTTGTCTGTAAAAGGGCCTCGCAAACACGAAATACAACAAATGAGGCACGCGAGATTATTTAAAACACATTATATCCATCAACCTCCGCTACAAGCGTGAACTCAGGCATTTAAAGGGACAATGCAATGTTCTAAACGGCAGGTTTTGCTGACGAACATCTTATAGGAAGCACTTTTCAGAGGACAACACTAGGAAGTCAGCTTATAACATGCAGTAGTGTTCCTGTGGTCGGCTACCCATCAATATAGCTGTCCTGCCACGGCACACTCCCCAATTGTGAATTGTAGTAAGCGCAAAGATGGTCTCTTTGCTCTTTCACACTGGATGTGCCCGAGTTACCTTTCAAACGCTGCAGTGAGACCATTTTCAACTTGTTCGCACCACTTCTCCAAGCACCTAGTGTTACTTCCCCTGTGTCACTGTCCACTATGTCACCGTCCTGGATGGATGTTGCTGATCCAGCAGCTGCACCTCTCAATCGGATCAGGTTGTGCAGAACACATGCTGCATATACTATACTCTCCACATTCTTGGGCCTCTGCTCCATTGTCTTGAGCAAACATCTAAATCTGTTTGCCAAGATGCCAAAATAATTTTCTACTACCCTCCTGGCCCTTGACAGCCTGTAATTGAAGATCCTCTGTTCCCTAGTTAGATTCCTCTGTGGATATGGCTTCATAATCCAGGGCCGTAGTGCAAAGGCTTCATCAGCAACCATCGCATATGGGATGTCCGGGCTGTCTTCTCCTGACAGAGGTTCTGGATCAGGCATGCCTGCTGTTCCACCTTCCATTTTCTTTCCAAGCCAGGTTTCTTTCCAAATCCGGCCATCACCAACACTTCCAGGTGTGCCCACATCCACATACAGGAAGTCGTAGTTATAATCAACCACCGCCATGAGTACAATTGAGTGGAATTTCTTGTAATTGAAATAATTTGAGCCACGGTGGTTTACATAGAAACATAGAAACATAGAAATTAGGTGCAGGAGTAGGCCATTCGGCCCTTTGAGCCTGCACCGCCATTCAATATGATCATGGCTGATCATCCAACTCAGTATCCCGTACCTGCCTTCTCTCCATACCCTCTGATCCCCTTAGCCACAAGGGCCACATCTAACACCCTCTTAAATATAGCCAATGAACTGGCCTCGACTACCCTCTGTGGCAGAGTTCCAGAGATTCACCACTCTCTGTGTGAAAAAAGTTCTTCTCATCTCGGTTTTAAAGGATTTCCCCCTTATCCTTAAGCTGTGACCCCTTGTCCTGGACTCCCCCAACATCGGGAGCAATCTTCCTGCATCTAGCCTGTCCAACCCCTTAAGAATTTTATAAGTTTCTATAAGATCCCCTCTCAATCTCCTAAATTCTAGAGAGTATAAACCAAGTCTATCCAGTCTTTCTTCATAAGACAGTCCTGACATCCCAGGAATCAGTCTGGTGAACCTTCTCTGCACTCCCTCTATGGCAATAATGTCCTTCCTCAGATTTGGAGGCCAAAACTGTACGCAATACTCCAGGTGTGGTCTCACCAAGACCCTGTACAACTGCAGTAGAACCTCCCTGCTCCTATACTCAAACCCTTTTGCTATGAAAGCTAACATACCATTCGCTTTCTTCACTGCCTGCTGCACCTGCTTGCCTACTTTCAATGACTGGTGTACCATGACACCCAGGTCTCGCTGCATCTCCCCTTTTCCTAGTCGGCCACCATTTAGATAATAGTCTGCTTTCCTGTTTTTGCCACCAAAATGGATAACCTCACATTTATCCACATTATACTGCATCTGCCAAACATTTGCCCACTCACCCAGCCTATCCAAGTCACCTTGCAGTCTCCTAGCATCCTCCTCACAGCTAACACTGCCCCCCAGCTTAGTGTCATCCGCAAACTTGGAGATATTGCCTTCAATTCCCTCATCCAGATCATTAATATATATTGTAAATAGCTGGGGTCCCTGCACTGAGCCTTGCGGTACCCCACTAGTCACTGCCTGCCATTGTGAAAAGGACCCGTTTACTCCTACTCTTTGCTTCCTGTTTGCCAGCCAGTTCTCTATCCACATCAATACTGAACCCCCAATGCCGTGTGCTTTAAGTTTGTATACTAATCTCTTATGTGGGACCTTGTCGAAAGCGTTCTGGAAGTCCAGATACACCACATCCACTGGTTCTCCCCTATCCACGCTACTAGTTACATCCTCGAAAAATTCTATAAGATTCGTCAGACATGATTTACCTTTTGTAAATCCATGCTGACTTTGTCCCATGATTTCACCACTTTCCAAATGTGCTGCTATCCCATCTTTAATAACTGACTTTACGAATTGCCACATGCTTGCCATCCAAAGCCCCACATGTGTGAGCAAAGTTCCACCTGTTTTCAAACCCCAGTGCAACTCTCTTCCACGCATCTGGTGTACTGGGGCATTCCATCACTTCAGCTGAATAAAATTGGATGATCGCCTCACAGGTTTCTCGGACAATACCACAGATGCTGTTGGTGGCGACAAGAAAGTTGTAAGATAGACTTTTATAAGAATCGCCTGAGGCCAAGTAGCGGAGGGTGATTGCTATGCGCAACCCTGGTTCCAGTGCCTTTCTCATTACAGTGTCAGTCTTCTTCAGCAGAGGTCACAAATTATTCTTTAACTCATTAAAGAGCTCGGGTGAAATTCTGACAACGTTTTTGAATGCACTTTTATCCTCTTCGCACAGCACATTAAGCAGTTGCTCATATTGTCCAAATTGAGGTCTCCGTTGAAACATGGGCTTAACCCAGTGAGACTTCCTCTTAATTCTCTTTTTAATTAATCTCACCCTTCTGCCTTCACGCAAGCGTTTTCGATGCACATGTTGCGCTAATGCATACAGCGCGTCAATGAAAATAACAACCAGCCTGTACTCGAACCAACTTTGTATAGGCATGTCTGCAAATGAGCCAATTCTACAAACGGAGGATATTTATATAGTGTGTGAAAAAAAGTGACATCATTTGTGCCACGTGATTAACTACACTACAGTCCACGATGTTCATTCACGATTAACGGGAAAGATCGGGAGACGGACAAGTCACTCGCACAAATGACAGAATTGCCGAGTACCGTGGGAACTCTTTATCTACCCCCCGTTATAGCATGCGGAACTCGTGCTGGACCACGACCACTTCACTCTGGTGACATTTTGCGTCAGGTCGCACCGTGAGAACCGGCCATTACTGCAGCACAACAGGATGTTTAAATTAATACATGACGGGGGGAAAAAAGAAAAAAATTCAGTGTATATATATACACTTGCACACATACTCAATAAATAAACAAATATAGTGCAATAATAGTAATAGTCTGTTGCAGTTCAGAGCTTATTAGTTGTCATGTTTAATAGCCTGATGGTTGTAGGGAAGAAGCTGTTCCTGACCGTAGACATTACAGTTTACAGGCTCCTGTACCTTCTCCCTGGTGGTAGTGGTGAAATGAGTGTGTGGCCAGGATGGTGTGGGTCTCTGATGATGTTGGCTGCCTTTTTGAGGCAACGATTTCCATAGATCCCTTCGATGGTTGGGAGGTCAGAGCCAGTGATGGACTGGGCAGTGGTCACAACTTTTTGCAGTCTTTTCTGTTCCTGGATGTTCAAGTTGCCGAACTAGGCCATGATGCAACCAGTCAGTATGTTCTCTACTGTGCACTGTAGAATTTCAAGAGAATCCTCGTTGACATCCCAAATCTCCAAAGTCTTCTCAGGAAGTAGAGACGTTGATGTGCCTTCTTCATAATTGCATCAGTGTGTTGAAACCAGGAAAAACCTTCAGAAATATGCACGCCCAGGAATTTTAGGTTTTTGACCCTCTCCACCATCTTCCAAATGATGTCAACAGGATTGTGGGTCCTCATCCTTCCTCTACCAAAGTCTACAATGAGTTTCTTGGTCTTACTGATGTTGAGAGCCAGGTTGTTGTGCTGGCACCATTTGGTCAATCGGTCAATCTCACTTTTATACTCTGACTTGTCACCATCTGTAATTCGTCGAACACAGCGGTGTCGTCGGTGAACTTGATGATGGAGTTTGTACTATGTCCGGCTACACAGTCATGTGTATAGTGTGAGTAAAGCAGGGGGCTGAGCACACAGCCTTGAGGTGCTCCCATTCTGATTGTTACTGTGGATGAGGTGTTTCTGCCAATTCGAACAGACTGTGTTCTGTGGATGAGGAAGTGGAGGATCCAATTGCAGATTGATGCGCAGAGACCTAGCTCCCTGAGCTTGGTAACCAGCTGGGAGGGGATGATGGTAGTCAATAAACAGCAGCCTGATGTAAGTGTTTTTAATGTCCAAGTGGTCTAATGCGGAGTGGAGAGCCAGTGTGCTCGCATCCTCTGTTGACCTGTTGTGGCGTTAGGCAAACGGTAGTGGGTCGAGGTTCTTGTTGAGGTAGGAATTGATATGCACCATAACCAGCCTCTGAAAGCACTTCATCACCACAGATGTTAGTGCCACTGGTCGATAGTTGTTGAGGCACGTCACCTTAAGGTCATGACTCGCTGTCTATAGTGGCCTTGCACCCAGCTTGAAATGGTATGAAACTGCACTTGAATTTGGTGGCCTTGCACCCTGCCTGAAGTGGCATGAAACTGCACTTGAATTTGGTGGCCTTGCACCCAGCTTCAAATGGAATTTCAAGGAACAGCCGTGAGACAACTGCCAGCCCACCAGCCATGAGTGAGTGAGCTGCCAGCACAACAGGCTTGAGTGACTGAGCCGCCAGCCCAAGAATCCATTCGGCCCACAATGTCCATACTAGCGCTCCAGAAAGCCCCCCCCCCCCCCCCCCCCCCCCCTCCTTCCCCCACTGGCCACCAATATTGGAATTGGTGGAGAGTTGGAATATTGCATTGGTGGACCAGCCCTCCCGTGTGATGCTGGGACCCAACGGGTCCCACTTAGTCTAGTGATTATATATAAATGACTGAGACTTAAATGCAGATTGGTCTGTTAATAAGTTTGCAAGCAACACCAACGTTGCTGGAGTTACACACACTGTTCTCGGCTGTCAAAGTATACAGCAGATGTAAACCAGCTGCAGAAAATGGTGGATAAATGACAGATCGAGTTTATTCTGAACAAGTGTGAGGTGTTTGATTTTGGGAAGTCAAATGAAAGGGGAAAGTATACAGTTAATACAGGACCCTTAGCAGCATTGTTATACAGAGTAATCTTGAAGTCCAAATCCATAGCTCTGCAAGTAGATCGAGTGGTAAAGAAACTGTGTTGTATGCTTGCCTTCATCTGTTGGGACATAAGAGTCAGGAGGTTACATTGGAGTTTTACTAAGCTTTTCGGCCACATTTCGAGGATCGTGTACAGTTCTGGTCACCACATTCCAGGAAGGATATGGATGTTTTGGAGAGAGTGTAACAGAGACGTCTACCAGAATGCTGCTTAGATTAGGACGCACTCTCGACATTCTCAACGCTTTTGACTTTCTTATCTCTCTGGGAAAAATATTCTAACTGTTATCACCATATTTAGGAATCTATGACTTTGCATCCCATGATCTCTCTTTACATCAATGCACCTAATATCCGGACCATTTACATCTAGTTTATCGCCTCAAGGCTGTTGCCTCACCAACTACCATTGGTTAAAGACACCGTGTTGGAGTAACTCAACGGGTCAGGCAGCATCTCTGGAGAACATGGATTGGTGACGTTTCGGGCCAGAACCCTTCTTCAAAGTCTGAAGAAGGGACCAGACCCAAAACGTCAATAATCCATTTTTTCCAGAGATGCTGCCTGATTCACTGAGAACTTTGTCGGGTTTTTTTTGTTAATTCCATGTAAGTGAGGAGCTGAACTTCTTCAACTGGGTATTGGAGGGAATTTTCAGTTGCGCCTGTACTCTGGCCTAAATTTATTTAGCTAGGTAATACTAATCAAGCCGGGAGGTACAGTGTTGGGCGAAACAGTGGAGCAGCGGTAGAGCTGTTGCATCATGGAGTCAGAGGCCCAGGTTCTATCATGACCATGGGTGCTGTCTGTGTGGTGTTTACATGTTCTCCATGAGGCCACGTGGGTTTGCTCCCTGTGCTCTAGTTTCCTCACACTCCAAAGGTGTGCAGGTTTGTAGATACAATTAGCTTCTGTAGTGTATAGGATGCATAGGTGGGATAACATGGAATTAGTGTACGGGTGATCAATGGGACAGCGTGGACTCGATGAGCTGAAGGGCTTCTTTCCATGCTGTAGCTGTAAAAACTAAAAAAAAATATGCCTCACAAAACACTGCCACAAACCCTTTTATATGTTTATTGAGTGGTTAAATGCTAAAACTGAAATAATATAAACACAAAGTCTATAAATAATGTAACATGATATTTTACCAGAAACTATTGAACATTAAATAATGCAACATATTACAAAATACAAAGATGATCTCTGTACAGTACTCTAACCATTGTTCAAAGATTAACTCAATGATAATTGTAAAAAAAACTCTCATTGGCAATTAAAAACATTACATTCCCAATTGTGATTCACTTAGTCCTGTTGCCCATCCTACTCCGTGCCTCTCCCCACATTTCAATTATCTTAATCTTGTCCTTTTGTTGTAAATCTGTCAAATTATTATTTTTCGCACCTTTTCCAGTATCTATTATCCTTTCAAGCAAAGGTTATTTCATTTGATATTTTACCATTAACATAACAAAAAGTGTTTTGACAAAAAGTTCTGGGTTAATTGGCATTTTGAAATTGGCGCTGATTAAATGACTTGAGCAATGACATATTCAGAACCTTTGCACATAAATCCAGCCTTCGTTGTAATTTTTCTGTATATGTTAAAATTTTCTTGACAGTTTGACCATAGGGGGTTTAAAAGAGGTAGCAGTCCATTTCCTTCAGCTGTTAAATTCATTTCAATGCCTGTAACAATTCACCATTTGAAAGGGTGATAAAAGCAGAAACATTCATCACATTTAAACAGTACTTTAGTACATACGTGAAGAGTCGCGACCCAGGTAGCTATAGGCCTAATGTTGAAAAGTGAGAGTGGACCAGGCAGCTCTTTATCAACCAGCATGGGCACAATGATTTCATCCTATGCCATGGATTTCTTACGCTTCAGTGATTCATTGCAAGAGGCAAATCCTGAGAATTGGACTGCCACAGGAAGTTCAAAGAGCTCAGGTTGTCTCTTCAAAATTAGACACCTCTTCAAGTGTCTTACTCATCAACTCCGCCTCTAAATTTAGTGTCCCGATCACTACAGCCAGTCACTCAGTTGCCAACAATCTCTTGCAGGTCTCACGACTGATATTCAGATGTCTTGCTACATGCTTCACCACTAAGCACTGCTGCAGCCTTAAGCCCCTGTCCCACTTACGTGTCCTTGGCATGCTAATTACGCGACCTCGTCATCGCGTTGAGGCGAGGCGGTCCCGCGATACTTTATGCGTCCGCACAGCCGTCTGGAGAGCGTGACGTCATTTGAAGATAGACACAAAATGCAGGAGTAACTCAGCGGGACCGGCAGCATCTCTGGAGAGAAGCAATGGGTGATGTTTTGGGTCGAGATCCTTCTTCAGTCTGAAAGAAGGGTCTTGACCCGAAACGTCACCCATTGCTTCTCTCCAGAGATGCTGCCGGTCCCGCTGAGTTACTCCTGCATTTTGTGTCCATCTTCAATTTTCTCGGCCCCGCCCTAGGAGTAGAAGTGGGGGCGGATCCGGACACAACGGCCGTGAGCCCCAGGCTGAGTTCGGCGATCGTTTGCCTGCTTCTGCTACTGTTGGAGGTGAGACGTTGCGTCGCGCCAGGGTCTTGAGCCTGTCCCACTTTGGCCGTCAGTTACGCGACAGGCCGGTGGCGCGCGAAGATTTCGTTCGGTATAAAATCCCGGAGCGCCGTGCGATACCGCGTACAACTCTATACCACTCCGCGCTTCTCAGTGGGACCGGCTCCGTGCGGCCACATGATGCCCGTGTTCCTTAACGCGACCACGAGGTCGTGTAATTTGCGTGCCAAGGACACGTAAGTGGGACAGGGCCTTTAGGTCTATGATGCGCAGCTTGCTCAGAATGGCTGATATTCAACCATGACAGGTGCTCCACAAAACACTATGTTCACAGGAGATAGACACAAAAAGCTGGAGTAACTCAGCGGGACAGGCAGCATCTCTGGAGAGAAGGAATTGGTGACGTTTCAGGTCCTCAGACTGAAGAAGGGTCTCGACCCGAAATGTCACACATCCCTTCTCTCCGGAGATGCTGCCTGACCCGCTGAGTTACTCCAGCTTTTTTGTGCCTATCTTCAGTTTAAAACATCATCTGCAGTTACTTCTTACATCCTATGTTCACAGGACAAGGTGACAGATTTCAGCCCTTCATTATCCCATATTTATGAATTTCTCCCTCCTGTCCTTCCTTTGAAATGTACTTGTCATAACCTCCACTTTCTCATCCCCCATTGAGTTTGCTGACCTGGTGCTCGGTTTCCCACCACTCTGACATTCTAGTTTAAAACCTGTAGGAAGGAACTGCAGATGCTTGTTTAAACCAAAGATAGAAGCAAAAAGCTGGAGTAACTCAGCCAGTCAGACAGCATCTCTGTAAAAAAGGAATAGGTGATGTTGAGTCTGAAGAAGGCTCTTGATCCGAAACGTCACCTATTCCTTTTCTCCAGAGATGCTGTCTCACCCACTGTGTTTCTCCAGCTTTTTGTTTCCATCTAGTTTAAAACCTCCAGGACAATGAAATTCTTGCTTTGCTTCAGCACACAGAACATAGTAGGCATTTACTACAAAACAGATCAGTGTGTCCATATACCATTGTATAAATATATACACACATGAATAAATTGACTGATGAAGTGCAAATAACAGATAATGGGTTATTAATGATCAGAGTTTTGTCCGAGCCAGGTTTAATAGCCTGATGGCTGTGGGGAAGTAGCTATTCCTGAACCTGGTTGTTTCAGTCTTCAGGCTCCTGTACCTTCTACCTGAAGGTAGCAGGGAGATGAGTGTGTGGCCAGGATGGTGTGGGTCCTTGATGATACTGCCAACCTTTTTAAGGCAGCGACTGTGATAAATCCCCTCGATGGAAGGAAGGTCAGAGCCGATGATGGACTGGGCAGTGTTTACTACTTTTTGTAGTCTTTCCCTCCCCAGGGCACTCAAGTTGCTGAACCAAGCCACGATGCAACCAGTCAGCATGCTCTCGACTGTGCACCTGTAGAAGTTAGAGAGAGTCTTCCTTGACAAACCGACTCTCCGTAGTCTTCTCAGAAAGTAGAGACGCTGATGTGCTTTCTTGATAATTGCATTAGTGTTCTCGGACCAGGAAAGACCTTCAGAGATGTGCATGTTTCGATGATCTTTGTTTTTTGATCGTGTATAGGGGCAATTAAAGCAATAAAAGTTGAATTTTGGCAGTAAACTTTACACCCTACGAAAGCATATATAAAAAATTAGGACCAAGGATGTGTTGAACTGTCAGCAGTTAGGATTTTTTTCTGTTTTTAAACCAAGAGTAAGGAAAAAGAGATGTTGGAGGATGATTGGCATGGAAGGATACTGTTATTACTGTTGATAGTGTTGATACAATTATATTACTTTGCCTCAGTGCCTCAGCGAAATATGAGGTGCTGTTCCTCCAATTTGCGCTGGGCTTCACTCTGACAATAGAGGAGGCCCAGGACAGAAAGGTCAGATTGGGAATGGGAGCGGGGAGTTGAAGTGCTGAGCAACCGGGAGATCAGGTAGGTTAAGGCGGACTGAGAGGAGGTGTTCGATCGCCGAGCCTGCACTTGGTCCCGCTGATGTACCGAACTTGACACCTGGAACAGCGGATACAATAGAAGAGGTTGGAGAAGGTGCAAATGAACTTCTGCCTCATCTGAAAAGCCTGTCGGGGTCCTTGGATGGAGTCGAGGGAGGAGGTAAAGGGACAGGTGTTGCATCTCCTACATTTGCAAGGGAAAGTACCTGGGGAGGGGGTGGTTTGAGCGGGAAGGATGAGTTGACCAGGGAGTTGCGGAGGGAACAGTCTCTGCGGAAAGCAGAAAGGGGTGGAGATGGGACGATGTGGCTAGTAGTGGGATCCTGTTAAAGGTGGCGAAAGTGTTGGAGGATTATATGTTTGATGCGACGGCTGATGGGGTTGAAGGTGAGGACAAGGGGGACTCTGTCCTTGTTGCGAATGGGGGAGGGGGAGCAAGAGCGGAGCTGAAGGGATAACGAGGAGACTCTAGTGAGAGCCTCACTCCATTATAGATGAAGCTCTCACTAGGGTCTCCTCGATATTCCTCAGCTCCGCTCTTGCTCCCCCTCCCCCCATTCGCAACAAGGACAGAGTCCCCCTTATCCTTGAGTTTTGTGAGGAGGTGACGAAAGAGATTGATGAAGGTGATGAAAATTGATTTAATTGTGACATCGTACTTGGAGGATCAGTAATCTGGGGGTGTGAATTGCATAGGCAGCTGATAGTCACAGGTAGCCAAGAAATGGATTGGGACCTCAGTAGTTCGGGGATTCGAAAGTTAGGGGTGGTATTCATGGTGGTAGTTGGAGTGAATCAGGGCGGAATCAGTGGTCTGGCATGTGAGGGGTTGGGAAGCAGGTCGGCAGTTGTGAAAATCGATTGATTGATACTTTATTATCACATGTGACATGTCACAGTGAAATTCTTTGTTTTGCATACCATACAAAAAGTATGCAAACGTGCTCAATGTATTCCCCAATGGTCCCTCATTGTTCTCCCAACACTGGGTCTCAGTGATGCGTCCTCTACCGACCTCCAGCACCCACCAGGGGTTACGTTGTACAGATACCTGTTTTCTCTTTAATCTCACAAAGCACGTTGAAGAGGGACAGCTTCATCCTGTGGCGGCTCAAAGCATGTTTCCACACCTGTGCTTCGTCCAGGCTCTGATCTGCAACGGTCATTTGCTGCATAATGTGGAAGGATCATTGGCATGGAGAGGGTGTGTGTCACAACAAGAAGGATTTGCTGCAGAGGCTCAAGTGGGAGCCCAGCAAATATATTACTGAAAGAGAAACTGCACTCAGAACAATGTGACCAATTGGAAGCAAAGATCATAGAGGATCTTTGATTGGAAGTGCTACAAAGACTAGTTTCTACATGAATGACTTGCACCACCTGCAGGCCAATAATACACCCACAATCCACACAATTTGAGTCCCGGTCTGTCGCATACCACAGCCTTCAACTGAGCTCCACGATGCCTTTTCACACTGAAAGACCAGAAATAAAATCACAACATTTGTAAATATCACAGTTTATCCACAATTTTCCTTTAGCTTTAATTTTTCATTGCAATTGATTCCTAACGAAGGGTGAAATGTGATGTTACATAATATGATTTCTAAGCAACTGTCTTAAAAAACCTAGATCAAGAAAGTAAGTGTGGGTATGGCTCAGTAAAAATGAAATGGAGAAAGATTTATAAAACTGTTCTATTCTTTCTCATGCACAGCATTTTTCAAAATCCCTTCATAATTTGTGAGCAGGCAGAATGATAAATCCTCTTATCTTTGGCGATTAATCATGAGGAAGTGATTTGAGTCAAATTTAATCCTTATTTAGAGATTAATTTGAGGATTTTTACCCTAATATTATCCAATATTGCCGTTTATTATTCAAAATAGACTTTGAGCAATATTGAAATTTTAAAATGAATCCGATTATAGATGTCCTATCTCCGCTGTCATTTCTAAAAGTTATGTTTCTTAGATTGCGGAGAATATGTTTTTATGTTTGTAGAAACAAGTACCGGTAACTCAAGATGCTTGTTTACACAAAAGGACACAAAGTGCTGGAGTAACTCAGCAGGTGATGTTACAGATTGCGACCCTTCTTAAGACTGATTGTGGGGGTGGGCTGAGCTTGAAGAAAGCTGGGAGAGAGGAAAGGCAGAACAAAGCGTGGCTGGTAATAGGTGGATACAGTCGGGGATTGGAGCAGACGACAGAGGTAGACAGATGGATGGAACTTGGAAATATCACAGTTTATCCACAATTTTCCTTTAGTTGTAATTTTTCATTGCAATTGATTCCTACGCAGGCACAAATGTGATACTACATAATCTGATTTCTAAGCAGCTAACAAAAAACTTGCCAAATAGTGAAAGGCATGGATAGAGTGAATGTAGAGAGGATGTTTCAGCTAGTACGAGAGTCTAGGACCAAAGGCTATCTCCGTAGAATAAAAGGATGTACCTTTTGAAAGGAGATGAGAAGGAATTTCTTTAGTCAGAGGGCAATGAATCTGTGGAGTTCATCGCCCCAGATGGCCACATCAATGGATATTTTTTAAGGCAGAGATTGACAGATTCTTGATTAGTACGGGTGTCAGGGCTTCTGGGGCGAAGGCAGGAGATTAGGGCTGGGAGGGAAAGATAGATCAGCCATGATTGAATGGTGGAGTAGACTTGATGGGCTGAATAGCCTAGTTCTGCTCCTATAATTTATGAACTAATTAACTGATGAACATCTAAAAGATATGGACTTCGGTACGACAAAAGTTTACAGCAGAATCTGTTTCTGCCATTTCTATCGCTTCCCATATTTTCAGTGGAAAAAACTAAAAATATCTCTAAAATAACTGGTAAATAGATTAGAATGAAAATTGGGTATTTTTCCCTGGAACTGGGGTTAACCGAGTTCGAAGCAGTTCAGAATTCTTCCAAATAACTCATGCATCATTAACAAATGAACCACGACTGCAAATTATCAGTAAAGAATGAGGGACAGAGATCAGAGATTTAACATCATTTGAAAAGAGCACGAGGCATTCAAATAATTATTAAAATGGTTCTGCATAATTTTAATAATTTAAAAATAAACCATTAAACATGTGCAAGGAAATAATGTTGATTTGACAAGAGTAAATACTCAGAGATGAAAACCTAACATGTCATGAAATATTAGTCCCTATATAACAGTTTCCTATATAATTTTGATAAAATTGATTGCACACAGTCACAGAAATTATGAATTCACAATGTGGCTTCCAATGGCATCTTGAACTCTTCTAAAATTCATAAACCTGGGTGGAGGTTTGGGGCAGCAACCATTTGAGGCTCTGTTGCTCATCAATGTTTCAAAATTCTGTGGGGAGAAAGAATGTTGTAGTAACTAACAGGCACTCAGAAAAATCTAGACAATTATTGTCGATACAGTAAATAGTGTCAATACAGTAAATAAATGATAAGAGACATAAGGGAAGCCAGGGTACCCAACTTTATTCAGTATTATTGTTTATTGTATATTTATTTGTTGTGCTGTTGCATTAATGCACCTGTAATTAATGCAGACGAGCGGACAGTATCGCCACAATTAGAACACGCTTTTTTAAGAGCTTCTTCCCTGCAACAGTGAGACTCTTGGCCAAAACACAACAAAATGAACTGATTTCCTGATATAGGGTTTGTGCAAGTTACAATGCTCTATGTGTCTTCTGTGTGTCTTTTTAAATTTATAATTTTTTTTAAAATTTTTAATTTTAATTTTTAACTTAACTTGACTCTCTGAATAGCCGCACAAGAGTTCCTATGTGTGTAAGCACAAATGGCAAATAAAGTTTTTGACCTTTGACCTAAAGCTGCAACAAGTAATAATTTAATTGTTCCTTTGCCAGTATATGTGACAGTTAAAACATACTTGATTCTTAAATGTCATCTGTATCAGAAACAGAACAATGCATTTCTTACATGCTGCAGCTTTACAGACACATTAATACAACAGCACAACAAATAAATATACAATAATCAATAATACAATAAATTAATGATTAGTAATACTGTAATCAAATCATAATTGTTCAAAAACAAAAGTCCTTAGCCAAACCAAAACAAAGTCTATAGTAGATCATAATTCGTAAGATAATTAGTGTTGTGCAGTATTCAAGAGCCTGAGAATAAGTTGTTTATGAACCTGGAGTTCACTGTTTTCAGGCTCATGTACATTCTTCCCAATGATAGTAGTTAAATGAGAGCATGGCCAGGGTGTTGTGGCTCTTTGGTGACATTAGCCGATTTTTTGAGCCAGTGCCTCCTGTAGATGCATTCAATGATGGGGAGGTCAGTACCAGTGATAGACTGGACTGACACTTTCTGGAGCCTCCTTTGCTCCTGGGGGTTCAGGTTACCAGATCCGGACGTGATGCAACCGATTGGTATGCTCTTAATTAAGCTCTTTTGACTCTTGACTTGATGGCATTGAATTAGCCATGACGAAAGCATAGAATTTGTGTTCTTGGCTTTGTTACTTTAATGCCATAACTTGGGAAGGGTACAAGCCTTATCCATTAAAATTTTTTTTAGCTTAGAGATAAAGCGCAGAAACAGTCACTTCGGCCAACCGAGTCCGCACTGACCAGTGATCCTCACACATTAAAACTGTCCTACACACACTAGGGATAATTTACACTTATACCAAGCCAATTAACCTACAAATCTGTAGGTCTTGGAGTGTGGGAAGAAACCGAAGGTCTCAGACAAAACCCACGCAGTCATGGGGAGAGCGTACAAATTTCGTACAGACAGCCCCATAGTCAGGCTCGAACCGGTGTCTCTGATGCTGCGAACGCTGTAAGGTAGCAACTCTACCGCTGCGGCACCATACCGCCCATATTTTCACACTGTGCCACCAATTGTCACTTGCAACACTTTGATATGACTATAACATTTTATTGTTTTTAGGTGACAAGCAAAAAAGTGCACTGAATTCAAGTCATGACTTGAAAAGTAAAAGATTCAGTTCTCATGCATGAGATATATGAGTCTTTGGCTTTCCTCATAATTTCTGAGTATAATATACCAAGATTCTATGTTTTGAATGCATGAAGTTTGAGTCGTTTTTTTCCAGACAATTTCCCCTTAAGTAATCACACTTCCATTAACAGTTCAACACCCACCTCTGCTGGTTAATCTATCCATCTGTCCACCCACTCTGTGAAAAACATATTCTACAGAACTTTTATTTATGCATATCTTTCTTGTCAGTTACACTTACATTTGCAATGTTAATGCAAATTTCACATAAAATAAGATGATAAAATATCAGACACAAAGTATGCACTGTCTTAATTCACCATTCCACAAATAAATCTAGGGTTCTGATCTACAGGCTTCTTCTCCTTCTGCATGATCAGTTACATGAGTTTGAGGATGACTCGCTTCAATTGTAATTCTATGGGTTTTGAGGTGTCTTCTGCAGTGGAAACTGTAGACTCTTCCACAGAGTGCCTGATGGTGTGGTGAGGTGGTGCATTCCTTCTGCTGGATATGCTTAGCTTCTGAATGCTCTCAATGAATGCATTTGAGGTTATCAGCGGCACCCCAAACTTTCAGTGGGTAAGGGCCATGGATTTGCAATCATTGGCAGTTGTTCATGAAGGCTATGAAAACATCCCTGAATCTACTCCACCAACCAATTCTAAATGCTTCCTAAGACTGTTCTCAGAAATATATGTGCTGTGAGTCTGGTGTCAGGAATATGAAGAACTAAAATATCCAATATAGTGGATTGAGTGTATAGGGGACTCAATTCTGGAAATATTGCTCTGGAGAGGTCACTGATGTTGGTTTGCTTATACTTCTCATGGAAATGCAGCATTTTACAAAGACAATGTTCCAGTATCTCTCCAGAGCCTTGTGGTGCCTGTTGCTGTAAGCCTAAGTCTCAGAAGTATATAATGTTTCAGGGATCACAGCTACCAAATTGACTATGATTTGTGTGCCACATTTGAGACTTGATCTTCCAATACACTTTTCCTCAGTCGGCTACAAGTTGTGCTAGTGTGCTGTGGATAATGGTAAGTTACATCACTGAATGTCTGCCTTGCCTGAGAGGTAGCTCCCAAGATATGAAGAGCAGTCCACATTTTCCATGAAACTTTGGCGTTTGAGGACAGTTAGTGCATCTGGGAGAGGTTGGTAAAGAGCCTATGTTTTGCAGATGGCGAATGCAAGGCCTGTCCTCTCATAGTCTTCTGTGAATGTGTTGTTGATGACTTGGTGGTTGCTCCAAATGCTCATAAAGGTAAACATCGCTGAGAAACTACAGTTCGACTGAGGTGGGAGTGGCCTTGGTTCTGATTGTCAGTGCCATAGATTGAATAGTTTCCCATCCTTCCTGTATAGTTGCAATCCACCAGACCCTTGCAGGAGCTGATGGCACAACAAATCTCCTGACTCAATGGCAACAAATTGCATGAGCTCACCCAATGTTTACTCAGCATGAATAAAACTCAAAATCCACAAGTCTGTAATTTAGTATCTTGTCTGAGAGTAATAGAGTCATACAGCATGGAAACAGGGCCTTTGTCCCAGCTTACTGACCAAAGTGGCCCATGTACACACATTCCATCTGCCTGTATTTGGCCCATATCCCTTTAAACCTTGTCCTTCTAACACTAAACTCTCTGTGTTCAAGTGCCAGAGGTGCCAGCAGGTTCGTTGGTCAGCGGGAAGTCACCCGGAGGCTCGTCGGACAGTAGGAGCGGGAACCTGCCTGAAGGTTCATCAGTCAGTGGGACGGGGAACATGCCTAAAGGCTCATCGGTCGGCAGGAATGGGAATCCGCCCGAAGACTAGTTGGATGGCAGAACCGAGAAGGGCTTGTTGGTCATCGGGGTTCCCGCAAAGGCTCATCGGTCAGTGGGACTGGTAACCCACCCGAAGGCCCATTGGATGATGGAACCTGGAGGGTGTTTGAGACTTTGGACACAAGGAGCATGGGCCGGTAGGAGGGTGAACCGGGGTAATGTCTCCAGCGCTTTCAAGTCGGTTGCAGGAGGCGCCCCAGGGACACAAAGATGACCAGGCGAGGAGTAGAGAGGGACATTGGTTCACAAGCCAACTAAACCAAAAATGGCAGCATCAGCATGTGTTATATATGCAAAAAGAATTTCACTGTGCAGTTGCACATGTGATAAATAAAGCACTATTGAACCATTGAACATTATATTATTTGCAAAATATCAAATGCCTAAAATCAATAATAATAGAAACAAGATCAGTTCTCCAGTTCTGTCAAGAGGCTCTCTACCAAAATAGAAAAACTCTTTCTTACATATCAATAATCTATTACCCATTCATATTTAAATAATATTATGGATGGAGATTGCAAGTTACTTGCAATTAGGAAGAGGATTAATCAATAAAAGATTATAAATTATTTTTGTTCCTGCTACCACAACACAAACTTAGTATACATATCTAATGATGGACTGTATTGTGGGAAATAGGGAAAATACGCAGACATAGGAATAGTGCGAAAGATGGTCAAAGGGGAATAATGTAGATGAACAGAAAGGTCAGGATGGTCGGGATGTAGTGGGATAAGGGACCATTCCTGTGCAATTTGACTTTGGACTCAGGTGAAACTGATTTGGCAGATTTTCCAGATTATTTAATTTTATTTCCATTGATACCTCAACATTTTAAATACCGCACCTCCCTCCCCTTTCTTGATCTCACAGTCTCCATCACAGGAAATAGGCTATTGACTGACGGCTATTACAAACCCTCTGACTCCCACAACTATCTTGACTATACTTCTTCCTACCCTGCTTCCTGTGAAGACACTATCCCCGACTCCCAATTTCTCCGTCTACACCGCATCTGCGCCCAAGATGAGGTGTTCCATACTCGAACATCCAAGATGTCCTAATTCTTTAGGGAACGGGGGGTTCCCTTCCCCCATCATAGATGAGGCCCTCACTCGTGTCTCAATCGGTACCCCGCAGCTCCGCCCTTGCTCCCCCTCCCCCTAGTCGCAACAGAGACAGTCCCCCTAGTCCTTACGTTCCACCCCATCAGCTGTTGCAGACATCACATAATCCTCCGAAATTTCGGCCACCTCCAACAGGATCCCACAACTAGCCACATTTTCCCATCTCCACCCCTTTCCGCCTTCCGCAGAGACCATTCCCTCCGCAACTCCCTAGTTCTCATCCCTTCCCACCCAAACCATCCCCTCCCCATGTACCTTCCCCTGCAACCGCAGAAGATGCAACACCTGTCACTATACCTGCTCCCTCGACTCTGTCCAGGGACACCAACAGTCCTTTCAGATAAGGCAGAGGTTCACTTGCACCTACTACAACCTCATCTAATGTATCCGTTGTTCAAGGTGTGGACTCTTATATATCGGCGAGACCAAATGCAGACTGGGCAATCGTTTCGCAGAACGCCTTCGCTCAGCCCGTCTGAACCAACCTGAACTGTCGGCTGCTGGACACTTTAATTCTCCTTCACATTCCAACAGGTCTCCTCCATTGTCAGTGTGAGGCTAAACGCAATTGGAGGAACAGCATCTCATATTTTGCTTGGGCAGATTGCAACACAGTGGTATGAATATTGATTTATGATTTGACATTGGGGCATTGGTAAGTGATTACAGAGTATAGGAAATGGGGCCCCTGTGATCAATAGGGAGCACAGCAAACATGACCTGGTAAATCTGATGTCCAACCATCGGCATTCCTAAGCAATTGAATAGCAGATTTTCGAGTATCACCGTGCTATGAGAATGCTCAACAGTCAGTCTGCTGTCTATATCATTTTAGATATTAAATATTTTGCAAGCAAAAGGCTAATTGCTTTGAAGACAAAAATTAAACCATGTAGATGCACGTATTCTGGCTGTAGAGGTTTACTGAAGCTAATTAAACTTGGGAAGAGTTCTCTGTTGATTGCCTTTTAGTCTTGAGATCAGTTCCTGGTTTTACTTCTCGAATTGTGAATTAAGTGGTCCCATAGCCTACATCTCTGATATTTTATCTCCTTATTTTGTAGAGAATGACTTTTTTTTTTAAACATGACATTTTGTATTAGACATTTAATCTTGTGTGACTGACAAGAAATGCATGCCTAAATAAAAGTTCCATAAAATATGTTTTTCACAGTGTGTGGATACAATAACCAGCAGAGGTGGGTGTAGAACTGCTAATGGAGATTATATTTAAAGAGAAATTGTCAGAAAGAAACTATTCAAATTGGAATTCAAAGCTGAGAGTTCTGGTGTCTTAGAATAAGCCAAAAAGATGTACAAGTCAAGTATGATAACTGAACCAATATTCTATCCTGTGTACTTTTGTTTGTTATTTTGCAATAACAAATTAAGTTGTAAGTAATAGTGGTTTCTCCAAACCATTCAGGATGATGTATTTTGAAATAGTTCAAAGCACTCTTGGAAACAGGTTTCTGTAGAAGAATAAAATCAATTTCACTGAAGCTCTGTAGGAACATTAAAGTTGCATGATGCCCAGAGTAAAATTATAGCTTTAGTCTACAATATTTACTCTTTTCCTACAAAATTGATCCTGCCTTCTACATTTTTAACATTACTCTTTGAGAGAAGAGTACAGTACTAGAACAGGCCCTTCGGTCCACAATGTTTGTGCTGAACAAGATGCAAAGTTAAACTGATTTCATCTGCCTGTAGATGATCGCTATCCTGCTATTCCCTGCACTTCCATGAAGCTATCTAAAATCCTCTGGAAATCCACTATTGTTTCTGCCTCCGCCACCACAGTTGGCAATGCGCAAAAACTGTCCCCCTCTCACCTTATTACTATACCCTCTAGTGTTTGACATTTCCACCCTGGGAAAAATGTCCTGTACGTTACCTAAGCCTTTCATAATTGTATATACTTCTATCGTCTCCCCTCAATCTCCAACTTTTCCGAGAAAACAATCCAATCCTAACCAACCTTTCCTTGCCGCTGAAACCCTCTAACTCAGCAATCATTCTGGTAAACCTCCTCTGCACCCTTTCCAAAGCCTCCACGTCTTTCTTGTAATTGGGCGACTAGAACTGCACGCAATGCTCCAAATGCAGCCAAACCAAAGTCCTATAGAGCTGCATCATGACTTCCTGACTCTTATACTCAATGCCCCTAGCAATGAAGGCAAACAAACTATATACCTTCTTTACCACCGTATCTACTTGCACTACCACCTTTAGTGAGCTAGTGAGCTCCAAGATCTCTTTGCATATCAATGCTGTAAAGGGTCTTGCCATTAACTGTAGACTTTCTCCTTATCTTCAACTTGCCAAAGTACAACACCTTGCACCTGTTTGGGTTAAACTCCATCTGCCATTTCTCCACCCATTTCTGTAGCTGATTAACACCCCACTGTACCCTCTGACTGCATTCCTCACTATCTGCAACTCCTCCAATTTTGGTGTCTTCAGCAAATTTTTGTCAAATGGAATGAGCTGCCGGAGGAGGATGTTGAGGCGAGCACTATCGCATTTGGAAAATGAGAGGCTGGACAAACTTGAATTATTTGCACTAAGCATCAGAGGCTGAGGGGTGACCTGACAGAATTATGTAAAATTATGAGCGGCATAGACAGGCTGGATAGTCAGATTCGTTTTCACCAGGTGGAAATATTAAATAATGAAGGGCACAGATTTAAAGTGGGGGAACATTTAAATAAACGATACAAGATTTTTTTTACACCGCAAGTAGTAGGTGCGTGGAGTGTGCTGTCAGATGACGAGGTGGTAACAGATATGACAGCAGCTTTTAAAAGTTATTTAGGCAAACATATGAACAGGGCGGGAATAGAAGGAATAAAACCACGTGCAAGCAAATGGGATCAATTGAGTTTCAGTTTAGTTTATTGTCACATGAACCGAGGTACAGTGAAAAGCTTTTGTTGTGTGCTAACCAGTCAGCAGAAAGACAATGCATGATTACAATCAACTTATTTACAGTGTATAGGTACATGATAAGGTTACATGTGCAAGGTAAAGCCAGCAAATTCCAATTAAGAATACTCTGAGGGTCATCAAATAGGTAGATAGTAGTTCAGCACTGCTCTCTGGTTGTGGTAGGATGATTCAGTTGCCTGATAACAGCTGGGAAGAAACTGTTCCTGAATCTGGTGGTGTGTGTTTTCACACTTCTATACCTATGGCCCAATGGGAGAGGGGCAAAGAGGGAGTGGCCAGGGTGCGACTCTTCCTGGATAATGCTGCTGGCCTTGCCGAGGTAGTGTTAGGTATAAATAGAGTCAATAGAAGGGAGGTTGGTTTGTGTGATGGTCTGAGCTGCATCTACAATTTGCTGCAATTTCTTGTGGTCTTGGGTGGAGCTGATCCCAAATCAAGCTGTGATGTATCCTGATAGAATGCTTTCCATAGTGCATCTGTTAGTGAGAGCTGTAGGGGACATGCCAAACGTCCTAAGCCTTCTAAGGAAGTAGAGGCGTAGGTGTGCTTTCTTGGTCGTTGCTTCAATATGGATGGTCCAGGAGAAGTTGTTAGTGGTAGTGACTCCTAAGAATTAGATTGTTAGGATAGATTGGCATCATTGTCTGTGCAAACACAGTGGACCTAAGGAAAGTACAAGGTAGTGTTTTGGTCTTTGCAACCCATAATGAGAGAGCACAATTCTACCGTGTTCACTTCAGGACACTCTGCATTAGAACCAAGTCAGGCCAGTCTTCATCAACAGTTTGTATGCTGAAATAAACTAATTCCACTTCGAGCAATGTTTTAAGTTGATAACTTCTTTGTCCATAGCACTTTTCCGATACAGAGGGCACATTTATTCCTTGTGACGGTGTTTGGATAAAAATTGAAAATGCCTGGAATACAGAGGGGGGCAGACAGCATCTGCAGAAAGAGAAACAGAGTGAGCATTTCAGGTTGGAAACCTTTATCAGAAAGTTTACAGCTTTTTATTTTATTTCAGATTTCCAGCATTGGGAGATTAATTATGCTTATTTTCTACAAAGTAAAAATCCACTACTTGGAGGGATAGAAATATATTTTGGTTATATTAAATACCCCAAATTATACAGAACAAGTTTTTTATTGGTCACAGCAACTAGACAGTGAGGAATACTTAAAATAATTTTGCAACTATTCAATAAAGTCATTGTAAAAATGGATGGATTTCACAGAGGTACATAATAGAGTCTATAAGATGCCCCATCTATGCTAGTCACATTTGCCCATGTTTGGCCCATATCCTCTAAACCTTTCCTCTCCATGTGCCTGTCCAAATGTGTTTCAAATATAATTATACCAACATCATCTACTTCCTCTGACATCTCAGTCCATATAGCTATCACCCTCTGTATGAAAAAGCTACCCCTCAGGTTCGTATTAAATCTTTTCCCTCTAAACCTTTGCCCTCTAATTCTTGATTCCCCGACCCAGGGAAAAAGACTCTGTGCATTCACCTCTATTCCCTTCTTCATTTTATACACCTTTATAAAATCACCCCTCCTGTGCTGCAAAGAATAAAGTCCTGGCTGTGAGGCACGGCAGGGTAGGGTGATAATGATAGGAGACTCACTGGCTACAGACCTTCAATCTGAAAAACAACCCTCAACTCCCACCTTCTCATTCTTTGCCCCAAAGCTAATTTTGTTATTGGTGGCGTGGGAATGGACTGTATGCAGAGTTCTATATCTTACCAATATTTAGTTGGAGAAAATTATTCTTAAGTAGAGGTTAATATGAAATTAAGACCTTACATGTGTCACCTGGTTTCACACAGAGATTGCAACTTTGGCCCTTAATGGCCCCCAGGTTTTTTCAGGTTACCTTCTGCTCATAATATATTTATAAAACGTGCTGGAGTTTTCTTTAACTTAACATTTCCCAGCAGTAATCTTTCAGGCCTGCTCTTTGCCCTCTTAGTTTCCTTCTAAGTATTATGTTCAACACGCAGTTTTTAAACTGCTGAAATGATTTCTACATTTCCCGTATTTTGTACTTGTCATGTATTTATTTATAATCCAGTACTTGGCATCCCTTTATATCCAGAGTTTCGTGAATTTGCTGTCCTTACTTTTTCATTCGTGTGGGAATATGCTGACCCTAAATTCTGGGAAATGCTCCTGCCCATGTGGAATCTGTCCAATGATCCTCTGACATGACCTGGAGTACCGCAGACAGTGACATTTCATTTTGGGGAGGTAACATGTTCAACATCCTCAAAATCCACAAAAAGGAAAGATTTGGAAGCCAAACCTGGGCAGGTGGGGCTAGCGTAGATATAACGTTTAGATCGGCTTGGACAAGTTGGGCCAATGGGCCTGTTGCTGACTCTCATGAACCAAACAAGGAGAATTGATCCTTAATCATCCATCTATCAATACAGTGTTGCTCCTGAAAGTGTGGCCGTTTGCATGAAACACTTGTAATTGCTTCCTTCAGGTATCACTCAATTAGCAACATTGCACACCCACTAGATGGAGCATTGCCACTATGCAAAAGAATGATTACATTGGATTATCTCTTGTATGCTAAGTAATCTTACAAAAGTATTTAGGAGGTGTGGATTGCAGCTAAAAGGCAAATCAGTTAAGAGAGCACAGTTGTGGGGTAAGTACTTTATCGTTAAACTGTTTTCATTAGGGACCTCCCCGGGTCTAAAGAAGTGTCTCGACCCAAAACATCATCCATTCCTTCTATCCAGAGATGCTGCCTGTCCCGCTGAGTTATTCCAGCATTTTGTGTCTATCTTCTGCTACATTTTTTTAGTTTGCTGCTCATTGCTGCTTTGGGTGAGAATGGGTTGGAGATGAGGAGGGGCAACATCCACACTTTCTTCAATCCTGAAGACATCATGAGCATGAGGCTTTCCTAAAGTGCAAGAATTCAACAGATACTGTCAGCTCCTTACCGAGATTGTCCCAACTACCTCCGACCAGGAGAACCAGCACATTGTAATAGAACAGTAGAACATAGTGCAGCACAGCAAAGGGGCCATTGACCCGCAATGATTACGCTGAATGAAACTGATCACATGTGCCTGTACATGATCCTTATCCCTCTATTCCTTGCACTTCCATGTGCCTCTTTAAAAGCCTCTTAACCACCACTATCCTATCTTCATCCACTACCACCCCCAGCATTGCGTTCCAGTCCGTTCAATCAAGTCTCCCCTCAGCCTCTGACATTCCAGAGAAAACAATCCATTTATCCAACCTGTGTACAGCTGAAACCCTCTCATCCAGGCAGCATCCTGGTACAAATCATCTGCACCTTCTCTAAAGCCTCCATATCCTTCCTGTAAAGGGGCACCATTATTCACCATTATTCATATGTCTGTCCATATCTTCCACCACTCATCACTGCAGTTAATCTGTTCACGGACAACGCCCTTGTTGCTGAGAGAGTGTTGTTTGTATTTCCCTGTATGAACTGCTGGTATAGATCACTACCTCTGTCTTGTACTGTAACAAATGGTATAACTTGCAATTTGTCCACAGGAAGTGGCCAACTGAAACCTATCATTTTAGTGCAGTGTTACATTGAGAAACTCAACAATGCATATCTTTGCACTTTACATTTGAAGTTCTTGCTTTTTGAGAGCATCTCACAAATATTGTTGGGGTGACTCACAAAGCTATTTTATTGCCAAAAACAATAAACAAAATGTGGGTGGCACAGTGGCATAAACATAGAGCTGCTGCCTTGCAGCATCAGAAACCCGGGTTCAATCCTGTCTATATTTCGCTCGGTAGACACAAAATGCTGGAGTAATTCAGCGGGACAGGCAGCATCTCTGGAGATAAGGAATGGGTGATGTTTCGGGTCGAGACCCTTCTTCAGACTGATGTCAGGGGAGTGGGCGGGACAGAGATAGAATGTAGTCGGAGACAGTAAGACTGGTGGGAGAACTGGGAAGGGGGAGGCGATGGAGGGAGAGAGAAAGCAGGGGCTACTTGAAGTTAGAGAAATCAATGTTCATACCACTGGGGTGTAAGCTACCCAATCAAAATATGAGGTGCTGTTCCTCCAATTTGCACTGGGCCTCACTCTGAAAATTGAGGAGGCCCAGGACAGAAAGGTCAGATTGAGAATGGGAGGGGGAGTTAAAGTGCTGAGCAACCGGGAGATTAGGTAGGTTAAGGTGGACTGAGCGGTGGTGTTCAGTGAAACGATCTGCGAAACGAGCCTGCGCTTGGTCTAGCCAATGTACAGGAGTTGACACCTAGCAACAACAAATACAGTAGATGAAGTTGGAGGAGGTGCAAGTGAATATCTTCCTCACCTGAAAAGGCTGTCGAGGTCCTTGGATGAAGTCATGGGGGGAGGTAAAGGGACAGGTGTTGCATCCCCTGTGGTTGCAGGGGAAAGTACCTGGGGAGGGGTTGGTTTGGGGTGGAAGGGACGAGTTGACCAGGGAGTTGTGGAGGGAACGGTCTCTGTGGAAAACAGAAAGGGGTGGAGATAGGAAGATGTGGCCAGTAGTGGGATCCCGTTGGAGGTGGCGAAAATGTTGGAGGATTATATGCTGTATGCCACGGCTGATGAGGTGGAAGGTGAGGACAAGGAGGACTCTGTTTTCTCTAAGTTCAGATAGCCCTTGCTTTCTCTCTCCATCACTTTCCCATTCCCAGTTCTCCCACTAGTCTTACTGTCTCCACCTACATTCTATCCTTGTCCCACCCCCTCCCCTGACATCAGTCTGAAGTAGGGTCTCGACCCGAAATGTCGGCCTTTCCTTCTCTCCAGAGCTGCTGCCTCACCCGCTGAGTTACTCCAGCATTTTGTGTCTACCTGGGACTCTGTCCTTATTACGAATGGGGGAGGGGGAGGGGTAGGGGGAGGAAGAGCTGCGGGATATAAAGGAGACCCTAGTGAGAGCCTCATCTATCATGGAAGATAAGAATGCCCATTTCCTAAAGAATGAGGACATCTCCGATGCCCTGGCATGGAAAACCTCATCCTGGGCACAGATGCGACATAGACTGAGGAACTTGGACTAGGGGATAGAATCTTTACAGGAAGCAGGGTGGGAAGAAGTGTAGTCTAGATAGCTATGGGAGTCAGTGGATTTGTAATAGATGTCAGTCAATAGTCTGTCTCCTGTGATGGTGACGGTGAGATCAAGAAATGGTAGGGAGGTGTGAGAGATGGTCCAAGTGAATTTAAGTGCAGGATGGAAATTAGTTGTGTATGGATGCAGGAAGTAGCACCAATGCAATCGTCAAAGTAGCAGAGGTAGAGTTTGGGGATAGGGCCAGTGTACGCCTGGAACAGTGATTGTTCGATGTACCCAACAAAGAGGCAGGCATAGCTGGGGCCCATGCGAGTGCCCATAGCTACGCCTTGGATATGGAGGAAGTGGAAGGAGTCAAAGCAGAAGGTGTTGAGGGTAAGGAACAGCTCCGCGGGGCGGTGGAGAGTATGTGGACGGAAATTGGCTGGTTCTGCGGTCGAGGAAGAAACGGAGGGCTTTAAAATCTTCCTGGTGGGGGATTGAGGTGTAGAGTGACTGGACATCCAGAGTAAAGATGAGGGAGTGGGCACCTGGAAAATAGAAGTAATTGAAGAGACGAAGAGTGTGTGAAGTGTCTTGGACATGGGCAGGGAGGGATTGGACCAGGGGGGGATAGGATGGAGTTGAGTTATGTGGAAATTAATTTGGTTGGACATGAACAAGCAGAAACAATGGATCTGCCAGGATAGTTCTGTTTGTGGATTTTGGGGAGAAGATAAAATGTGGCCATGCGGGTAGATTAATTGGGTCTGTTTTCCTTTGAGCAGACAATGCCAAAGGGTGATCTGAATGGAAGTATATAAAATAATGAGTGGGAAAAGGGGTGTAGATAGTTACAATCTAATTCCCATGATGGGGTTGTCTGGGACAAGATTATGTTTAGACAAATATTTGAATTGTCAAGGCGTAAAACATTATGAACTTATTGCAGGTACATCGGCTTAATGTAGATAGGTAAAATGAGTGATACAGATATGATTAGCCAAAGGGTCTATTTCTGTGCTGGGAAAGCAGCTGCCTCATAGCACCAGAGACCCGGGTTTGATTTTGACCTTGGCTGCTGACTAAGCAGCGTTTGCACATTCTGCCTGTGCTTTCCTCCAGATGCTCCGGGTTCATTCTCTATCCCGAGTTTGTGCGAATTTATAGGTCAATTGGTCTAATAGAGTTGTAACATTTCCACCAATGGGGAAGGGAATGGATGAGAAAGTGGGATATTATGGAACTAATGTGAATGGGTGATCGATGGTCGGAGTGGAATCGCTGGGTCGAACGTCCTGTTTCATTGTTGTATCTGCGATATAGTCATAGAGTCATGCAATGTGTAAATAGGTCCTTTGGCATAACTTGCCCACGCCAACCAACAAGCCCCATCCCACCTGCCTGCATTTTGCCCGTGTCCCTCTAAATCTATCCTATTCATGTACCTGTCTAAATGTTGCTTAATCATGATTGACACAATGTCTGTCAATCAATCAATTCATGCACTATGATATCAAAACTCTAGATTATAAATAACCACTTCACTAAATGGAGAGTTAAGCTTATCTCCATGCCAGGAGTCCAGATAATTAGAAACAAAATGATTTTTTTTAATTTCCATGCCTTTTTTCGTTTTTAAACAAAATAAACCAATCTGATGAGATCTGAGAGATATGGCCTATAAATTGGTCATTTGATATACTATATCTACTGGTGGTCATTTAGCAGATTCATAAGACACTCCTCTGTCCACCGGACAGAAACACTTATTTTTAGAGTTAAGTTCTCAAAAGCAGAAGTTGCTCAGCAAGTTGATACACATCTAAATCAGGAAAGGATATTTCACAACCTCAAAGCATTTCAAAGAACGTTATGGCTAATAAGAAATAGATCCATAGTTGTAACTTGTGAAATGAGTATTGAATTTACACACAGCTAACTTCCATGAACAATCTGGTATTGCTCAAAAAAAAGTTATAAGGCTGACGTTTAAAAATTGATCACGGCACTGGTAGAGAATTCCTTTTTACAGGAAACCAGCTACAAACATTTTTGATCTCTTGATTACTTCCAATGAACATAGGATTTCTCAATGCAAACAGCTGCAGGCAGTGCTCCCGGGGAAGCTTAGGCAAGACAGTGACTTCCTGATTCTTGTGCTCGGTGGCCCGCCCTGTGAAGGCAAGTGTGCCATGTGCCTTCTATGCCACTCTATCTACTTGTGTTGTTGGTTTCAAGGAGTTGAGGACTTTGACCCCAGGATCCCTCTGTGCATCGATGCTGTTGATGGTCATGCAATCGATTGTATGTTTTCCTCTTTATCTTGACCTCCTGAGGTGCAGCACCTCACACTTGTTCAGGTTAAGCTCCATCTGCCATTCCTCTACCCATTACTGTAGCTGGTCTATATCCTGCTATATACTTTGGCAGCCTTCCTCACAATCCGTGACCTCAGCAATCTTGGTGTCATCTGCAAACTTACTAAGAACCTGTCTATGTTTACGACAGTCACTTATTATCACAAACAGCAGAGGTCCATGCATAGATCCACAGACATTCCCATGCTGGGAACAAGGTTCTCACTATGCCTCTTATAATTTACATGCTTCTATCAGGTCTCCCTTTAACCTTCAGTCTTGCAGAGAAACAAATCCAAGTGTGTCCAACCTCTCCTAATAACTAATAACCTCTAATCCAGACATCATTCTGGTAAATCTCTTGCTCATCCTCTCCAAAGCCTCCTCATCTTTTCTGTACTGGTGGGACCAGAACTGCATACAATTCTCCAAATGCAGCCGAACCAAAGTCTTATTGAGTTGCATCATGATGTCCTGACTATTATATGCAATGCTCCAACCTATGACTGTGAACTTACAATACGCCTACTTTCCTCCTCTATCTACCTGTGTAACCACAGGGAGCTATGGACGAATACCCCAAGGTCCCACGGCACATCAATGCTGTTAAGGGTCAACTGTGTACCTTCCCCCTCATTTGACTTCCCAAAATAGCTACCTCACACTTGCTCAGATTAAACTCCATCTGCCATTTCACTCCCCATTTCTCTGTTGTTCTTTAGGCCACTCCAAATTTTGACAGATTTCCTCACAGTCCCCAACTTCACCAACCTGCTCTTGCTAACCAACCTATCTACATACAGTGGCTTGCAAAAGTTTTCATACCCATATAACCATATAACCATATAACAATTACAGCACGGAAACAGGCCATCACGACCCTTCTAGTCCGTGCCGAACACGTATTCTCCCCTAGTCCCATACACCTGCGTTCAGACCATAACCCTCCATTCCTTTCCCATCCATATAACTATCCAATTTATTTTTAAATGATAAAAACGAACTTGCCTCCACCACCTTCACTGGAAGCTCATTCCACACAGCCACCACTCTCTGAGTAAAGAAGTTCCCCCTCATGTTACCCCTAAACTTCTGTCCCTTAATTCTCAAGTCATGTCTTGAACTTTTCCACATTTTGTCACGTTACAACCACAAACGTAAATGTATTTTATAGGGATTTTATGTGATAGACCAACACAAAGTGGTGCATAATTGTGAAGTGGAAGGAAAATGATACATGGTTTTCAAATTTTTTTACAAATTAAATCTGAAAAGTGTGGCAAAAGTATTCAGCCCCCCCTGAGTCAATACTTTGTAGAACCACCTTTCGCTGCAATTACAGCTGCAAGTCTTTTGGGGTATGTCTCTACCAGCTTTGCACATCTAGAGACTGAAATTTTTGCCCATTCTTCTTTGCAAAATAGCTCAAGCTCAGTCAGATTTGATGGAGAGCGTCTGTGAACAGCAATTTTCAAGTCTTGCCAGAGATTCTCAATTGGATTTAGGTCTGGAATTTGACTGGGCCATTCTAACACATGAATATGCTTTGATCTAAACCATTCCATTGTAGCTCTGGCTGTATGTTCAGGGTCATTGTCCTGCTGGAAGGTGAACCTCCGCCCCAGTCTCAAGTCTTTTGCAGACTCTAACAGGTTTTCTTCCAAGATTGCCCTGTATTTGGCTCCATCCATCTTCCCATCAACTCTGACCAGCTTCCCTGTCCCTGCTGAAGAAAAGCATCCCCACAGCATGATGCTGCCACCACCATGTTTCACAGTGGGGATGGTGTGTTCAGGGTGATGTGCAGTGTTAGTTTTCCGCCACACATAGCGTTTTGCATTTAGGCCAAAAACTTCAATTTTGGTCTCATCTGACCAGAGCACCTTCCTCCACATGTTTGCTGTGTCCCCCACATGGCTTGTGGCAAACTGCAAACGGGACTTCTTATGGCTTTTATTCAACAATGGCTTTCTTCTTGCCACTCTTCCATAAAGGCCCGATTTGTGGAGTGCACGACTAATAGTTGTCCTGTGGACAGATTCTCCCACCTGAGCTGTGGATCTCTGCAGCTCCTCCAGAGTTACCATGGGCCTCTTGGCTGCTTCTCTGATCAATGCTCTCCTTGCCCAGCCTGTCAGTTTAGGTGGACGGCCATGTCTTGGTAGGTTTGCAGTTGTGCCATACTCTTTCCATTTTCAGATGATGGATTGAACAGTGCTCCGTGAGATGTTCAAAGCTTGGGATATTTTTTTATAACCTAACCCTGCTTTAAACTTCTCCACAACTTTATCCCTGACCTGTCTGGTGTGTTCCTTGGGCTTCATGACGCTGTTTGTTCACTAATGTTCTCTAACAAACCTCTGAGGCCTTCACAGAACATCTGTATTTATACTGAGATTAGATTACACACAAATGGACTCTATTTACTAATTAGGTGACTTTTGAAGGCAATTGGTTGCACTGGATTTTATTTAGGGGTATCAGAGTAAAGGGGGCTGAATACTTTTGCACGCCACACTTTTCAGTTTTTTATTTGTAAAAAAATTTGAAAACCATGTATCATTTTCCTTCCACTTCACAATTATACGCCACTTTGTGATGGTCTATCACATAAAATCCCAATAAAATACATTTACGTTTGTGGTTGTAACGTGACAAAATGTGGAAAAGTTCAAGAGGTATGAATACTTTTGCAAGCCACTGTATATGTCCAAGTCATTTATATATGCCCCAGCACAGATCTTTGGAACTCAACTGATGACAGACTGCCAGCCAGAATAATGCCCTTCCACCACAACCCTCTATCTTCTACAGTATGTCTAAGCCAGTTCTGAATTCTTATGACCAATTCACCATGATTCCCTGCATCTTAATTTTCTGGATCAGTCTGCCATGGAGTTCTTCATCAAATGAAGGTGTATAAAATAATTAGAGGAATAGATTGGGTTAGTTGCACAGATTGAATAGGTGAATCGAGGACCAGAGGACATAGGTTTAAGGTAAAGGATTTAATAGGAAAATGGGGAGTAACTTTTTCACACAAAAGTTGATGGGGGTGTGGAACAAGCTGCCTGAGGAGATAATTGAGGCAGGGACTATTGCAATGTTTAAGAAACAGTTAGATAGGTACATGGATAGGACAGGTTTGGGGGGATATGGGCCAAACGCTGGCAGGTGGGACTAGTGTAACTGGAACATGTTGGCCGGTGTTGTCAAGTTGGGCTGAAGGGCATGTTTCCATGCTGTATCATTCTATGATTCTAAGACTCTAAATGCCTTACTAAAGTCCATGTGGACAACATCCACCACTCTACCCTCATTGATCACCTTCATCACCTGCTCAGAAACCTCGATCAAGTTAGTATGACATGACCTGTCACATACAAAGCCCTGCTGACTGTCCCTAATTAGCCCATTCAATTCCAAAGTAGAGTGAAGCTATCCTGAAAAATACTCTCTTATAGCTCCCCTACCACTGACGTGAGACTCATCAGCCTAAAATTTCTTGGATTATTTCTTCATCCCTTCTGAAACAAAGGAACAATATTGGCTTCCCTGGAATTCTATGGAACCTCATCTGTGGCTCGAAAAGTTGCAATGACCTTTGTCAATTCTCCTGCAATGTCTTCTCTGGTTTATTTTAATATCTTTGGGTCAATCCCATCATGCTTTGGTGATTTATCCACCTTAATGCTCTTCAAGAGCCCCAGAACCACTTCTTAGGAGGTGGTGCTGGGCCTCTTGCTAGATTTGTGTATAATAACTTCTTCCCATTTAAAATGTAAACACCCATGCAAACCATAAACTATTCCTATGCATTAAATTGAACTAACAGATTGCTCTCTGTGAATTAAAGTATACAACTAACTAAATGGATAATCAAGTATTTACTATCAGACTAAGTGAAACAATTAACTAAATGTCCCCACCCCTTTCCTCTTTCCGTAGAGACCATTCCCCATATATCTATTTGGTTCACTCATCCCTTCCCACTCACCAGCCATTGTTAGTTCAATGGTGCTTTTTTTGTCACATATGCAACTGTAGAGTAAAATTATTCTTGCATATATTGCACATGCAGGCACCACCATTTTTGGTGCCATTCCAAAGTCCAGTCGCCCAGGAGTACTGAAGCCGTTCCCATGAACCAGCGGCGTCCCTCTCCTCTCATTGCCCGGCCATCTTTGTGCCCCAGAGACATCTGCTGCAGCTGAACTAAATGCGCTGAAGGCATTATCCTAGGCCACCTTCTTACCGCCACTTGCTCCTCACGTGTAATGTCTCCAGCTCCCTCCCGGTTATACCGTCTGACGTACATACCTTCAAGCAGGTTACACTATCCAACGACATATAAAATTATAACTAAAATCATTAGATCACAACTGTTTATAGTTCTCAATCACTTAAGCAACACTAAATATTATTGGTGATCTGGGGTCAGATTCCAAGTTCCATTCTGTTCTCATCACATTGCACCAGCTTTTGTAACTAATTTTTATCACAATCTCCCTTTTTTTCTAGGCTTAATATTTTCCAACATGGCTTTCATTCTTAGAGTACTTGGTAGTTTGTTTTTACCAAGTTTCCATCAGCCTCGCTGCTCTTTTTCATAACTAGACCTGTTTACATTCTTGGATTTGATATTCTTAAATATATCCTGGTCACTGCATTCACAAGCACCTTTGACCAACTACCATTCAAGATTAGCAGTGTGTATGGAACCCTATACATGTCCTTTAGATTGTATTGCTTATGTTTCCTTTTGAGTACTGCCTATATCAGATTATTCTGTATCTTACAAGTCCTCGACTTTTGACTTAATGAATGAAGCTTTCACCTGAGGATATGAGAGGGACCCAAGTCTTGTATGAATGTCTAGTCTTTGGATCTGACCATTATTTTCAAGCACTCAAAAATAAATTTATTTTTGTATAATATTGAAGTCAGCACAATATCTATGCATCTGTGGTTACCTGATTAGGCACTGATAAGTCAGAGTGCTGATATTATCCTGTAAAACAAGCATGCAATTATGAAAACTAATACCAGTCTGACAATAGATTTTCAGTGAAAACCACTCTAACTTGTAAAATAAATGAAAAGCCATCTATATTACTAAAAGTCAGATCTTGACCACTTCCTGTTGTTCTGTATATTGATTTTAGAAAAAGCGCTGCCACTTACAGATGTGATTTTTGGCCATCTTACTCAGAGTCCCCCTCCGCAGCGCAGGACAAGAGGATTTTTCCCATCGATGAAAAATAAAAGACTTATTAGTCTTAAAAAAATGTTGAGATTCTCTCTTCTGAAGCCCATGCACCTTCCTGAGGGACTATAAAACCCGGAATTGTTGAGTTTTATCAATGATGGGGGTGAGAGGGTCACATCTCTCAGTCTGAGCTGTGAATAACACTGAACACACGTCTACTAAACTGTGATTATGGTTTTACTGACTTTGACTCCCCTTAATGTGGTTTGAAAATGAAAATGTGATTGGTTTGAAAAGCACTGCCAATGGTTGGTGGTGGTTGGTTTAAAATAAAGCACAGCAAATGGTTGGTTTAAAATAAAGCACAGCAAATGGTTGGTGGTGGTTGGTTTGAAATAAAGCAAGATTAAAATCTAAACTTGACAACTTCTTGTTTGCACTGTATATTGATTTTAGATTTTTGATACCGTCCCACATTGGAGATTAGTGGGCAAAATTAGGGCACATGGTATTGGGGGTAGAGTGCTGACATGGATAGAGAAGTGGTTGGCAGACAGGAAACAATGAGTAGGGATTAACGGGTCCCTTTCAGAATGGCAGGCAGTGACTAGTGGAGTACCTCAAGCTGGGACCGCAGCTATTTACAATATACATCAATGGTTTGGATGAAAGTAATACTAGCAAATTTGCAGATGACACAAAGCTGGGTGGCAGTGTGAACTGTGAGGAGGATGCTATGAGAATGCAGGGTGATTTGGACAGGTTGAGGGAGTGGGCAGATGCATGGCAGATGAAGTTTAATGCGGATAAATGTGAGGTTATCCATTTTGGTAGCAAAAACAGAAAGGCTGATTACTATCTAAATGGCGTCAAGTTGGGAAAAGGGGAAATACAACGGGACCTGGGGGTCCTTGTACATCAGTCTATGAAAGTAAGCATGCAGGTACAGCAGGCAGTAAAGAAAGCGAATGGCATGTTGGCCTTTATAACAAGAGGAATCGAATATAGGAGCAAAGAGGTCCTTCTGCAGTTGTACAGAGCCCTAGTGAGACCACACCTGGAGTATTGTGTGCAGTTTTGGTCCCCTAATTTGAGGAAGGACATTCTTCCTATTGCGGGAGTGAAGCGTAGGTTTACCAGGTTAATTCCCGGGATGGTGAGATTGTCATATGCTGAGAGAATGGAGCAGCTGGGCTTGTACACTCTGGAGTTTAGAAGGATGAGAGGAGTCGGGTACGTTTTGATGCTGCCTAAAACCTAACCTCTGTAAATATCTCCAGATAAATAAAAGTGTTCCATGCGTCACAATACTCCGAAATAGTGAATTCCAGAGATTCATCACCCTCTGCAAGAAGTTCCTATGCCAAGGATATTGCAAGTGAGATCAGCTTTATGTTAACAAGTTTGGAAATTGGTTTCCACTGGCCCACCGCTGTGGCACTCTAACCCTAACACCCCGAAACAGAGATGGTTTTATGGTGGTTTCACCCTGCTTGAAATGGTATGAAACTGCATTTGGATGTGGTGACTTTGCACCCTGCATGAAATGGTATGAAACTGCATTTGAATTTGGTGGCCTTGTACCCTGCATGAAGTGGTATGAAACTGCATTTGAATTTAGTGGCCTTGCACCCTGCTTGAAACGGTATGAAACTTCATTTGAGTTTGGTGGCCTTGCACCCTACTTGAAGTGGTCGGAAACTGCACTTGAATTTGGTGGCCTTGCACCCTGCTTGAAGTGGTATGAAACTGCACTTGAGTTTGGTGGACTTGGACCCTGCTTGAAGTGGTATGAAACTGCACTTGAATTTGGTGGACTTGCACCCTGCATGAAGTGGTATGAAAATGTACTTGAATGTATTGGCCTTGCACCCTGCTTGAAGTGGTAGAAAACTGCACTTGAGTTCACTGGCCTTGCACCCTGCTTGAAGTGGTAGGAAACTGCACTTGAATTCGGTGGCCTTGCACCCTGCTTGAAGTGGTCAGAAACTGTACTTGAATTCGCTGGCCTTGCACCCTGCTTGAAATGGTAGGAAACTGCATTTGAATTTGGTGGCCTTGCACCCTGCTTTAAATGGAATTTCAAGGAATAGCCGTGAGTCACATCAGGCTTGAGTGACTGAGCTGCCACCCCAAGAATCCATTTGGCCCACAATGTCCATACTAGCCCTCTGGAAACCAGTCCCTTCAGCCCACAACACCCATACTAGTGTTCTAGGAAGCCCACCCCTACTTAGGCCAGTGGAAGGGGGGGGAGGGGCTTTCTGGAGCGCTCGTATGGGTGTTGTGAGCTGAAGCGACTGGTTTCCAGAGGGCTAGTATGGGTCCCACTTAGTCTCGGACTATCTCTATATATTTTAAAATTCAAAGCAACTCACCAAATTATAAATTGCTGGAAAATGATACAGAGCTGTGCATTTTAAAATTGTCTTTTGTGTAAGGACAGATCTGCACATGTAACCACAAATGGAAGCTTTTGGCCTCTACCTATGTGACAGCTTTCAAACCTCATCTTATATGTACCCCTTGACCATGACCCCACCAACAAACAACAGGCCACTGTCTGTAGAACCATCTCATCACTCCTGATAATCTGCATTCCACAGCCTCCAACCTGATAGCTCTTCAAACCTGCACTGCCCATTTCTACCCAAGATCTAATAAATTGGACTGCCTTGGTAGACTCGTTTGTTCTGCCATAACTGCACGACTTTGATGGTCCTATTGTTTCTGCCTGCTCTTGCTCCACTGAACTCAGCTCCTCATGCCTTGATTCTATTTTGTCCCTTCTTGACCACTTCCTTCCCACCTACATCCAGGGCACCTCACACATTATCTACCACTTCAACACCTTCCAATTCCATGGCTCCCACCGCCTCATCTTTACCATAGATTTCCAGTCCCTGTTCATTTCCATTCCCCATCAACAAGGTCTCAGGAATCCTCCATTTCCTCCTTTCCACAGGCAGTTCCCCTCAACTAGCATTCTCCTCCAACAAGCAAACGTCCTCACCCTTGACCACGTTTCTTTTGATTACACTTACTTTCTTCAAATCAAGGGTGTAGCCATGGGCACTTGCATGGGTGCCAGCCTGTCCTTTCATTAGCTACGTTGAGCACACTTTGTTCCAAAATTACCTGGCACCCCAACTCCCCAACTCTTTCTCTGATACATCAATGACTGCATTAGGGATGTCTCTTGTATCCATTAAGAACTAACCATTCCATTGACCTTACACTAACTTCCACCCTTCCCTCAAATTCACTTGGACCATCTCTGACACTGTTTCACTGTTAAGTGAGTGCTGCGTTAGATTTAAATAAAAACAACTTTGGCATGAAGTCAAGTTAGTTTTACTGTTGAGGGAGCAGATGAGTGGAAGAGCTGCGTGGTAAAAAACCCTTAACCAATTCTTGCACTTGCCAGAATTTGTCTTGCCCCGACATATGAAGAAAGACTGGATAGACTTGATTTGTACTCGCTAGAATTTAGAAGATTGAGGGGGGATCTTATAGAAACTTACAAAATTCTCAAGGGGTTGGACAGGCTAGATGCAGGAAGATTGTTCCCGATGTTGGGGAAGTCCAGAACAAGGGGTCACAGTTTAAGGATAAGGGGGAAATCTTTTAGGACCGAGATGAGGAAAACATTTTTCACACAGAGAGTGGTGAATCTCTGGAATTTTCTGCCACAGAAGGTAGTTGAGGCCAGTTCATTGGCTATATTTAAGAGGGAGTTAGATGTGGCCCTTGTGGCTAAAGGGATCAGGGGGTATGGAGAGAAGGCAGGTACAGGATACTGAGTTGGATGATCAGCCACGATCAAATTGAATGGCGGTGCACTCGAAGGGCTGAATGGCCTACCCCTGCACCTATTTTCTATGTTTCTATGTTTCTATGTCTTTCAGCTTTTTCTCCTTCTACTACAATCAGTCTGAAGAAGGGTTGCAACCCAAAATCTTGTCTATCCATGTTCTCCAGTGAAACTGCCTGACATGTTGAGTTACTGTGTCAGCTTTTAAAAAACGTTTGGACAGGTACATAGATAAAAAAGATTTAGAGTGTCATGGGCCAGATGCATACAAATTGGACTAGCATAGATGGGACATCTTGGTTGGTATGGAGAAGTTGAACCAACGGTTCTGTTTCTGTGCTGTATGACGTTATAACCCACAGCTATGTTGACTACATCTGCTTCCATCCTCTTTCTCACAAGGATGCCACCCCCTTCTATCAGTGAGTCAATCCACACCAAATCTGCTCCCAAGATCAAGGCCAACATATTCAAGTGCAGTTTCATGCCACTTCAAGCAGGGTGAAAGGCCACCAAATTCAAATGCAGTTTCATACCATTTCATGCAGGGTGCAAGGCCACCATATTCAAATGCAGCTTCATACCATTTCAAGCAGGGTGAAACCACCATAAAACGCCACATAAAACACCACATAAAACACCACATAAACACCACACTCACAGTTCAGTAGACATTCAGTGTGTTCAGTTGATTCACAGCTCTGACAGAGTCGTGACCTCTCCCTCCTCCATCTTGCAGAGACTGAGCCACACCCACACTTCCGGGTTTTATAATCCCTCCCCCCTCCCACCAGAATGGGCGTGGCCTTCATGGCGTGATTGACAGGAGAGGGATTCTCAACATTTTTTAAACTAATAACAATTTTAATTTTCATTGATGGGAAGAATCCTCTGCACCTGATGAGCGGAGGTGGACTGAGTACGATGGCCAAAAATCACAGCCGTAAGTGGTAGCATTTTATCGAAAATCAATATAGAGTGCAAACAGGAATTTGTCAAGTTTAGACTTTTAATCATTTGCTGTTTCAAGCCAACCACCACCACCCATTTGCTGTGCATTTGTTTCAAGCCAACCACCACCACCTATTTGCTGTGCGTTTGTTTCAAACCAACCACCACCAACCATTTGCTGTGCTTTTATTTTAAACCAACCACCACCAACTATTTGCTGTGCTTTTATTTCAACCTAACCACATTTTCATTTTCAAACCACATTAAGGGCACTCAAGGTCAGTAAAACCACACTCACAGTTTAGTAGACATGTGTTCAGTGTTATTCACAGCTCAGGCTGAAAGACGTGACCCTCTTGCTCCCCATCTTGCAGAGACTGACTGAGGCATTCAACACTTCCGGATTTTATAGTCCCTCCTGAAGGGGCATGGCCTACAGGAGAGAGAATCTCAACATTTTTTAATACTAATAACTTTTATTTTTCATCGATGGGAAAAATCCTCTTGTCCTGCGCAGCGGAGGGGGACTCTGAGTAAGATGGCCAAAAATCACAGCCGTAAGTGGCAGCGATTTTTCTAAAATCAATATACAGAACAACAGGAAGTGGTCAAGATCAGACTTTTAGTAATATAGATATCCATATTTAGTTTAGTTTAGTTTAGTTTAGAAACACAGCATGGAAACAGGCCCTTTAACCCAGCTAACTAGTGATCCTTATACATTAGCACTATTCTACATACTAGGCAAAATTTACAACCAAAGCCAATTAACCTCAAAACCTGTACAACCTTGGAATGTGGGAGGAATCCGAAGCACCCAGAGAAAACCTACGAGGTCACAGCAAATATGTACAAACTCCGTACAGACAGCACCATTACTCGTGATTGAACCTGGATCTCTGGGGCTGTAAGGCAGTAATGCTACCGCTGTGCCACTGTGCCATCCCATATGCCTATCTAAAAGTCTCTTAAATGCCATTTAATCTTGGGAATTGAATTAGTTTCTTTGAATGAATGCACATCAATACTTTAATATAAACCAAGCATTTCTAGGTTAAGTAATTTGTGAAAATATAAAATACTTTTCAATTCTTCTTTCCCCAGTTTTGTCCTGTCTTGACCGGTCTTGGTATTTCTACAGATAAAACAGGAAGTTACACAAGACGTGCAATTTCCCCTAATATACTTGTGCAGGATAAGACATGAAATAACTGAAATGAAACTTCCAGCAATTTCTTAATATGTAAAGTAGTTCCTTCCATATTTGCATTACCATTTAGTGATTTTCCTCATTGCCGTATGTTTAATTTCTTATCAGTAAATGAGTGAATAATAAGCATTGCAATCTCAGTATTCATTTTTATTGAGCATTTGAATTTCAAGTTACTCTCCTCTGCCTGCATGTGAATCTCTTGATAAATTGGTAAGCACTGGCCTGGAAAGCATGGTCCTCGGCATTTATCATACATTGTCAATTGCCTTTGACTAATAATGGGGAAGAATGGGTAAGGCTTGGGGAAGTTTGGAGTGATGAGGCCAATGAGGCCAAGGGAATGCTCTGAATCCTCGAGTCCTGGTAGGTATAAGCAAGGCTGCCAATGGTCGAACAATCAAAGCCAGGGAATGATAAGAGGCCAGAATTAGGTTTACTGAGACCTTGAAAACTTTTTACAAGAAATTAGAGAGATAAAGAGGGGGGAAGTGTAGGTGATACAGAAATAAGTATGGGACCAATTAAATACTACAAACAGATAAACAGATGAATATCAGTATGATAAAGAGAATTGTGTGATTATAGGGTATGGTTAGCAGAGTTTAGAAGAAACCTAATGGGTGAGAGGAATAGATCAGGTAGATGCACTTGCATAAGAGAGTCTCTTGCCCAGAGTAGGTGAATCGAGGACCAGAGGGCATTGGTTTAAGGTGTAGGGTTAAAGATTTAATAGGAATCTAAGGGGTAACTTTTTCACACAAAGGGTGGTGGGTGTATGGAACAAGCTGCCAGAGGAGTTAGTTAAGGTAAGGAATATCCCAACATTTAAGAAACAGTTAGATGGGCACATTGATATGACAGGTTTGGAGGGATATGGACCAAACGCAGGCAGGTGGGACTAGTGTTGCTGGGACATGTTGGCCAATGTGGGCAAGTTGGACTGAAGGGCCTGTTTCCACACTGTATCACTCTTTGACTCTATGGCTCTATGAGAGAAGCTGCCAAGGATATCCTGACAAAGAGATAAGAATTCCAGCAGCAGATAAGCAGTAAGAGGTTCTATGGTAGGGTAATGTTATGCAGGTACATGGAGTAAAATGTATTTAGGCAGTTGCTACAGGAGTCCAAATCTCTTCTTAAAAACAATGTTAATAGGCTTTTTTCACGGGGCAACTTGACGCAAGAGTTAACCAGAGTTGAACATCGTGGGAACCCAGTGCGATAACCGTACAGCATTCGTGGACCACCGTGGACCACCGTGGCGCTAACGGCAGGTACTCGTGTAACTTGGTGACTCTTGAGAAAATTCAAGCAAGTTTGAATTTCTCCAAGAGTGACTTGTACACTTGTGGTTGAAGATTGCAACATTATATGCACCTAGTGGCCAGTGCGATATCCGTATTAACTCTTGCGGTTACCGTGGGAACTCCTGCGGACGGTGAACCCGGAAGCTGGACAGAGGGGACAGAAGGTGAGTAATCTGGAATGAACATGCTGTTAGGCTGGGATCAATCTCTGCGAGATGATCTTAGTGCGGGAGACAAGTGTAGGAGAGGTGTACTGACTGTGTGGGCAGAACTTTGGAAGTGATTGCCCACCATTCTCAAAAGCCACTGTGTCTCCCTGTCCCTCCAACTCCAGAGGAATCCGCGCCCCCTCATCCGCAACCCGGGTTCCTCTGGAGTTGGAGCGGGGCTGGGCTAGAGTTGCTGCTGGCTGTGAGTCTCTGGGATCTCCGTGCTTGCAGTCGGTGTCCCGTTGGTCCTAACGTCTCTGGCCACCCCCCTGGACTGGAGCTGAGACTGTGAACTATACCGCCCTTGCCCCCTCCCTCTGCAACTGCAAACAACCCCACAGTTCCCAGTCTCAGCTCCTGTACAGGGGGGTGGCCGGAGACGTCACAGCCCGAGCTGCGCCCCCTCATCCGCAACCCCAAGAACAAGACGTACCTTGCACACCATCAGCTTCTGTCCCTACGGGGAGCGTGTTCCTCTGGAGTTGGAACGGGGCTGGGCTGCTACTGGCTGTGGGTCTCTGGGATCTCAGTGCTTGCAGTGGGCCTGGGGGTCGGTGTCCCGTTGGTCCTGACGTCTCCGGTGACTGGCACTGATCTGCTGGCATCGCCTACGTGAAGACAGTGCAAAGCCCCTGCGCCGGTGCAATGGGTGGGGAGCTGAAGAGGGGAGGGAAGGGGTCACACACATGGCCGGGAAGCAGAGGGGTGTAGGTGGGGTGAAACTGAAGGGAGCGACAATCTGCTGCTGCCTGCCCGTTGAGTTAAAAAGTTCCCACGCAAGACTCACGATACACTGTATATCGTGACCGTGGGAACTTTTTAACTCAGCGGGCAGGCAGCAGCAGATTGTCAATTATTAACCCTCCCGCGCAATTACCTTCTCTTTTATGAATGGGGATTCACAATGTTCATTCAAGATTTAACGGGAAAGCTTGGGAGACGGACAAGTCACTCGCACAAATAACAGAAATGCCGAGTACCCGTGGGAACTCTTTATCTACCCCCCGTTATATCGTGTGGTGTCGTGCTAGACCACGACCACTTCACTCTGGTTACATCTTGCGTCAAGTCGCCCCGTGAAAAAGTGCTTTAAAAGCGCAGAGTCTGATTCAGCTTAGAGCAGGCCCAGGGAGAACAAATAAGAAATCACAGCTGGGGAACAGGAGTCTGTTGAGGGAATAACAAAAATTGATACAATCTCCTCAAATAGTTAAATGGTGGAAATGTTCTATTATACAACAAAGGTTGTTGTACAGATAGTATGATAAATCAGAGTTAGTGGGAAGGTTGAGAGAGTTGGATGTTATCAACAAACCTGGAATCAAGTGCTGTGGTTTTAAAAGATCCACGAGAGTGGATAGTATGGTCAGCAGTGTTAAAGGATTAGGACATGCCAATGAGGAGAAAGATGGTCCCAGCTACACAATTATCATTCAATTGAAGTGATTCAAATATGGAACTGCATTCATGGGGCGAAACAGAGCCAACATCACAGGTCGATAAAAGGTCTGATCTAATCTTCAAGATCAAGATCTTGACTAATCTTCTGGAATTTTTTGAAGATGTAACTCGGAAAATGGACGAGGGAGAATCAGTGGATGTAGTGTACCTGGACTTTCAGAAAGCATTTGATAAGGTTCCACATAGGAGATTAGTGGGCAAAATGAGGGCACATGGCATTGGGGGTAGAGTGCTGACATGGATAGAGAGTGGTTGGCAGACAGGAAACAAAGAGTAGGGATTAACGGGTCCCTTTCAGAATGGCAGGCAGTGACTAGTGGGGTACCACAAGGCTTGATGCTGGGACCGCAGCTATTTACAATATACATCAATGATTTGGATGAAGGGATTCAAAATAACATTAGCAAATTTGCAGATGACACAAAGCTGGGTGGTAGTGTGAACTGTGAGGAGGATGCTATGAGAATGCAGGGTGACTTGGACAGGTTGGGGGAGTGGGCAGATGCATGGCAGATGAAGTTTAATGCGGATAAATGTGAGGTTATCCACTTTGGTAGCAAAAACAGGAAGGCAGATTACTATCTAAATGGCGGCAAGTTGGGAAAAGGGGAAGTACAATGGGATCTGGGGGTCCTTGTACATCAGTCTATGAAAGTAAGCATGCAGGTACAGCAGGCAATGAAGAAAGTGAATGGCATGTTGACCTTTATAACGAGGAATCGAATATAGGAGCAAAGAGGTCCTTCTGCAGTTGTACAGAGCCCTAGTGAGACCACACCTGGAGTATTGTGTATAGTTTTGGTCCCCTAATTTGAGGAAGGACATTCTTGCTATTGAGGCATTGCAGCGTAGGTTTACAAGGTTAATTCCCCAAATGGCCTTCTCCTGCACCTATTGTCTATTGTCTCAGACGCAGAAGCTCAGCCTAACTGGTGGATGCTGCCAGGCTTGTTCATTGTGTATTATATTTTCAGTTATTTTTAGATTTTCCACATAGTCATAGAACAATACGGGATGGAAATAAACATTTCAACACAACATGTGCATGCCGACCAAGTTGGCATTGTGACTGAGTCCCATTTGCGTGCATTTGGCACACATCTCACTAAATCCTTATCCCAATATTTAGTACCCTATTTCTAATATTGGTGCCCATGGAAAATGGCGGCGCACCTGAATGCAGCGGCTTTGCTCTCCCCCGTGTGGATGTTCTTGTTTTTGTCTGTCTTGTCCGTCTGTCTGTTGACCTGCGACTCAAAATATAACCGGCAGGACCTTCTGAGGATTGGGACGCTGTGTAGCGAACTAGAGTTCGCAAGGAGCTCCCACAACGACGATATACCGGCAGAAATCACCCGCCCAGCGGAGTCCGAGTGGATCATCTTACCGAAAGGACGGTGCGGGAGGCGGCGCAGACGGAGGCGGCAGAAGCGCGGTTGTTGAGCCGGCATTCACGCTAGGCTAAAGAAAGATCCTTACAGACCAGTGCTACCCAGCATCTTTCTGACGAACGCCAGATCGCTCAACAACAAGATGGACGAGCTGGAGCTGATCACTGAAGAAAACAAAACTTTACAAACCTGCTCTCTCATGGTGGTAACTGAGACCTGGCTTCACGCTGGGATCCCGGACGAGGCCATCAGTCTGGTAGGTCGCACAGCATACCGGGCCGACAGGAGCAGTGACTCTGGTAAGAGCAGAGGAGGGGGGCTATGTATTTACTCCTATGACAAGTGGTGTACGAATGTAAACGTTGTCGAGAGACATTGTTCACCAGACATGGAGTTTATTACATTGAAATGTCGACCCTTCTACCTGCCGTGGGAGTTCACAGCTGTTGTTATTCTGGCTGTTTATATTCCACCAAGTGCCAACATCAAGCTAGCACTGAACACCCTGCTAGCATTAATCAACAAATTACAGAATGCGCATCCTGATGGGATTTTCATCGTGGCTGGAGACTTCAATCAGGCTAATCTAAAAACTGTCCTCCCTAAATTCCACCAGCATGTCACGTGTCCGACGAGAGGTCAAAATACACTGGATCACATGTACAGCAACATTAGGGATGGATACAAAGCCTCCTCTCTCCCTCACCTCGGCCAGTCTGACCATCTATCACTCTTTCTCACCCCGGCATACAGACCTCTCATTATGAGAACCAAGCCCAGTGTGAGAAGTATAAAGACTTGGCCCGAGGGCGCTGCCGCCCAACTTCAGGACTGTTTTGAGCGCACCGAGTGGGACTTGTTTGCAAACCAGGACATACATGAATATACATCCACAATCATGTTCTATATACAGAACTGTATTGACAACGTCACTGTCAACAGGGAGGTCAGGTGCTACCCAAACAATAAACCATGGATGACCAGGGATGTCAGGAACCTGCTGAGAGAACGGAACTCAGCCTTTAGATCCGGCAGTGATGAATTGTACAGCACTGCCAGATCTAAACTAAAGAGAGCCATTAAGGAGGCAAAGACAGCCTATGGAAGAAGGATAGAGGGGGTATTTCAATGAGAGGGACCCTCGGCGTGTCTGGCAGGGCATTCAGCAACTCACGAACTATAAGGGCAAGGGGGGGCCGATCATCTGCAGCAGTAACAACTCGCTAGCTGAGGAGCTCAACCATTTTTTCGCCCGGTTTGAGCTGAATGAGGCAGAGCCTGCACCTGCAGCCGCACCCAGCACTGACCACCCGCCACTCGCTGTGAGTACGGAGGACGTCAGAAGAACACTTCGCAGGGTCAACCCCAGGAAGGCTGCTGGCCCAGATGGCATCCCAGGGAGAGTATTGCGGGACTGTGCAGACCAGTTAGCGGAGGTTTTTAGCAAAATCTTTAACCTCTCTCTGTTAACGTGTACTGTCCCTAAATGCTTTAAGACTGCTACCATCGTGCCTGTACCCAAAAAAACATTCATTAAGAGCTTGAATGACTATAGACCTGTTGCTCTCACTTCGACCGTGATGAAATGTTTTGAACGGCTGGTCCTGGCCCACATTAAGTCCTCACCCCCACCCACCCTGGATCAGCATCAATTTGCGTATAGAGCTAATAGGTCAATGGAAGATGCCATCAACACAGCTCTACATTCTGCACTGACACATCTGGAGCGTCCTGGCTCATATGTGAGGATGTTATTTGTAGATTTTAGTTCTGCATTTAATACTATCATCCCCAGCAGAATGGTGGACAAACTGTCTGATCTGGGTGTTAATGCAAACACATGCGGATGGATTAAGGACTTTCTAACAGATCGCCCACAGACTGTCAGGATGGGGTCCAATTACTCCCCAGTCCTGACGCTCAGCACAGGAGCGCCACAAGGTTGTGTGCTGAGTCCCATCTTGTATACAATATACACTTATGACTGTATACCAACACACAGTACAAACAGGATCATTAAGTTTGCGGACGACACGACTGTGGTGGGACTGATAAACAACAACGACGAGTCTGCCTACAGGGATGAAGTCCAAAAACTGACTGTCTGGTGTACCAAAAACAACCTGGTACTCAATCCATCAAAGACAAAAGAGCTGGTCGTTGACTTCAGGAGGAAGAGGAGAGAGGAACCTGCTCCCTTATGCATCAAAGGAGACATGGTGGAGAGAGTCACTGGCTTTAAGTTCCTGGGAATAAACATCTCCCAGGACCTCAAATGGCAAATGAACACCGTCACTCTCGTGAAGAAGTCACATCAGCGGCTGTATTTCCTGAGGTCTCTGCGGAGAGCAAACGTCTCACAGCCGCTGCTGTTGTCCTTCTATCGATGCGCCGTGGAGAGTATCCTCTCCTATGGAATCCTGGTGTGGTTTGCTAGCTGTACTGTGGCTGAGAGGAGGGCGTTGCAGGGAATTATAAAAACTGCGCAGAACATTACAAACGCCCAACTGCCCTCCTTGGATGACATATATAGGGCCCGATGCTTGCGCCGGGCCACAAATATCAAGCAGGACACATCCCACCCTGCCAACCACCTTTTTACTCTGCTACCCTCTGGGAGGCGATTCAGGACTCTGAAGGCTCGCACCGGTAGACTAAAGAATAGTTTCTACCCATGTGCGATAAAAGAGCTAAATTCCAACAGAGAATGCTGGGGAAGCAAAATGTAATTCCAAGAAATGCCGCCAAATTCTTTTAAATTCTTTTAAATTCTTTTAAAATACCTATTTATTTTTTACTAATAAGTGTACATATGTGTTAATGGTTGTCGTGTTTGTATTTTTTTAACCGGAGGAGATGTAATGGAATTTCGTTGCACAGTATTGTGCAATGACAATAAACGTATTCATTCATTCATTCATTCATTGTTGAAGAAGGGAAGCAGGGATAATCCAAGAAATTATATGTCCGTGAGTCTCACGTCAGTGGTATCGAAGCTGTCGGAATCAATTTTTCAGGAAAGAACTGACTTACATTTGGAAGAGAATGGGATAATTAGGACAATCAGCATTGCTTTGCCACTACAGGTCATCTCTTACCAACTTGATTGAGTTTTTTGAAGTGGTGGCAAAGATGACCAATGAGCGTAGGGCAGTGAATGTTGTCTACATGGATTTTATAAGATATTTGATAAAGTCCCTCATATTAGTTTGATTAAGATGCTTGGGATCCACAGTGACTTGGTAGTTTGGATTCAGAACTGGCTTATTCATGGAAGACATAGTTGTTTGTGATAAGAAGTTAAGTTCAGAAACATAGACCAGGGTAAAGCCCAGGAACAAATCTAAACATAAAGCCTGAGTTCTTGAGGTAGAGATAATGGACAAAGGGTGGAACCAATTTGGACTCTGGGTTTGAAGACAAACAACTATTAAAAATGTCAAAAAGAGCCAAGAAGGATGAAGCATAAATAAAGAGACAAAAAAATAATGCAACGTTGTATGTCACTGTATAATCCAAGCAAGAGCAAAATTAATTTGACCCAGGAGGGTCAAGAGACACACAAAAAGATTAAAACAATGTCACTCAGGAAACAGATTATATCAGCAGGCATAAGCAACGGTACCTGATTAATTTATCTTGAAACATAAACTGCCTTGCAGAATCAAGTATAATGCTGCTAAGGAATCAGCAGGAAACTCCAGTAAGTTGGAAGTTGGATTTGAACAAATATGCCAATACTCATTGTTTATTTTCTGTGTAAATCCTCTGGAAGTCTGTCTCAGTTTATGTTGTCATTTTGTGGATCTATTCCACAACTTTCCATTGAATTAGGTTTAGCATTTATTAATGTTAGGATCAGTGAACAGATTGAGCTTCACTTCCTGAGTGTTATAAAGTGAGGAAGCAGCTCACATTATTCCAAATATCTGGCAACACTTGTATAAATGCTCAGCAGCAAAAATATTACCTCCAATTACCTTATCACTCTCCCAATATATCTTTGTTTCCTATTCTCAACCACTTTTGATATGAAACTCTGCCAATGCTCAATAATATTTTTCATATTTCCCTTTCCCTACGCACAAACACTTTACAAACTAAATCATGCTGCCTGCCCAACAGGCTTGGTCCCATCTACTTTTCCAATATTTCAAAATTGCATTAATATGTCATAGCACAAGCTAAAATTGTCTCAACTAATTCATGGAGAAACAGGAATTAGATTTTTTGGGAAGAACTCAATGGCAGGGCCCGCTTGACTTGAATGACGTTTCTAGTTTTTATTTTTGCTGCATATACTTACAATTTTGCAAATATTTAACCTCTGTGGATTCAAGCTTGGATCTTTTTTCTTTTCTCACTGTTAAGATTTGATTGGTCTGTTAATGCTCCCTAATTTGATTTTGACATTTTTCTCCTCCTGATGCAAAGTCAAACTAGGTGCAGGGCCTTCACAGTGAATGGCAGAGGTCTGAGTAGTGTTGTAGAGCAGAGGGATCAAGGGGTGAAGGTACATAGTTCTTTGACAGTGGCATCACTAGTGGTCAATAAGGCTTTCGGATCACTGGCTTTCATCAGTCAGAGTGCTGAATATAGTTGGGATGTTGTGATTCAGTAGTACAACACGTTGGTGAGGCTATATTTGGAGTATTGTGTTCAGTTTTGGTCACCCGTTTGGAAAGATGTTGCTAAGCTAGAAAGAGTGCAAAGATTTACGAGGATGTTGCCTGTACTCAAGAACCTGAGCTATAGTGAGAGGTTGAGCAGGCTAGGACTTTATTCCCTGGAGTGCAGGAGGATGAGGAATGGTCTTATAAAGGTGTATAAAATCATGAGGGGAATAGATAGGGTGAACACACAGTCTACCCAGATAGGGGAATCCAGAACCAGAGGACATAGGTTTATGGTGAGAGGGGAAAGATTTCATAGGAATCTGAGGGGCAACCTTTTCACACAAAGGGTGGTTTGTATATGGAACTAGTTGCCAGAGGAGAATGTTGATGCAGGTACTATAACAACATTTAAAAGACATTTGGACAGGAACTTATCTAGAAAAGATTTTGAGGCAAATGGGCCAGACAAGCGCAGGTGGGACTAGCGTAGATGGGGCATCTTGGTGAGCAAGGACAGGTTGGGCCAAAGGGTCTGCATCCGTGCTGTATCATTCTATGATTGGCGGCAGAGTGGCGCAGCAGTAGAGTTGCTGCCTTACAGCGCCAGAGACCTGGGTTTGATCCTGACTAGGCTTACACCTTCTCCCTGTGACTGTGTGGGTTTTCTCTGTATGTTTCGGTTTCCTCCCACATTCCAAAAGGCGTGCAGGTTTGTAGGTTTAATTGGCTTCTGTAAATTGACCCTAGTGTGTCGGGTAGAATGCGTGTCTGGGTGATCGGTGGTCAGCTGCAGAGCTGTATCTCCAAACTGAACTAAACTAGACTCTATAACTGATGTGATCTAAAATTCTACGAGATCTTGGCAATGCTGGGAAATCTGAGCAACAATTTACCTTCCAACTTAATTAATTTATCCCATTCTTTGTCGATATGCAATCCATTCATTGTCAACATAAATAGAAAACTAGCTTTCACATGAATTCTTCACAAATGTAACCAGCTGCCGGAGGAGGTAGTTGAACAGGTACATGGATAGGATAGGTTTAGAGAGAAATGTGCCAAATGCAGGCAGGTGTGACTAGTGTAGATGTTACATGTTGGTCAGCATGGGCAAGTTGGGCTGATGGGCCTGTTTCCATGCTGTATGACTCTTATCTATGACTTGGATGGCTGGAGAAAATGCAAGCAAGTGGCAGATGGAATATAGCATAGTGGTACTCCACTTTGGTAGTATGAATAAAGCCCTATACCTACTGGAGTTTAGAAGGATATGGGGGGAGCTCATTGAAATATTGAATAATGAAAGGCCTGGATAGAGTGCATGTAGAGAGGATGTTTTAACTAGTGGGAGTGTCTAGAACCACAGAACACAGCCTCAGAATAAAAGGTTGTACCTTTCGAAAGAATACAAGGAAGAATTCCTTTAGCCAAATGGTGGTAAATTTGTGGAAATCATTGCCACAGACTGATGTGGTGACCGTATCAATGGGGACATTTAAAGCAGTCATTGACCGGTTTGGAAAGACTGTTTTCAAACCTGGGCGCGTATCCGTGCAACTAACGGGAAAGAGAGTGTAGGAAAGGTCACGTTTAAACTAACAGGCAGGGGGATGGGACCCAATGCAAGGAGACAGAGGGCCATAAAGGGAGGACAAAAAGTAGAAGGGAGATAAGAAAAACTAACCTAAAAGCTTTGTGCCTTGATGCAAGGAATATTCAAAATAAGGTGGATGAATTGAATGTGCAGTTAGTAGTTAAGGGATATGATATAGTTGGAATTATGGAGACATAGCTCCAGGATGACAAAGGCTGGGAGCAAAACATGCAGGGGTATTCGATATTCAGGAAGGATATACAGAAAGGAAGAGGAGGTGGGGTGGCATTGCTGGTTAAAGAGGAGATTAATGCAATAGCAAGGAGAGACATTCGTTTGGAAGCTGTAGAATCGGTATGGGTAGAACTGCGAAAAAGACAAGGGCAGAAAACGCTTGTTGGAATTGTATACAGACCACCAAATAGCAGTAGGGAGGTTGGGGATAGCATCAAGCAGGAAATTAGGGATGCATGTAGCAAAGGAACAGAGGTTATCATGGGTGACTTTAATCTACATATAGATTGGGCTAACCAAATTGGTAACAGTGCTGAGGAGGATTTCCTGGAATGTATACGGAATGGATATTTAAACCAATATGTAGTGGAACCGACAAGGGCAGGCCATCCTAAACTGAGTATTGTGCAATGAGGAAGGATTAGTTAAAAGTGTTGCTTTCATGATTTAAAAATATAATAATTTATTTTCCAGTCATTTACAACTCTTTAGGAAATGCAATCTTTTAAATATGACATCTTGGACATCCTTAATTTCACTATTGGTGCCAATGTCTTTAGCTTCCTGGCCTTTAAACTGATCCTCTCTCTAAATCTTGTTGCCTCTCTAACCTTCTGTGCCCCTTGATGTGATCCTTAAAAATTACTTCTGCCCTAAGTTCTGTGATCCAAATGTTGTCCAATAATATTTTCTGCTAAATGCTATGGAATGCCCTTCTACATTAAAGATTCAGTACAAATAAGCATTGGTATTGTGAAATGTTCCAGTATTGCATGGGTCAATTTCTTCAGTTCATGTGATGTTTCCCATTGTTTTTCAGAAAAATGCTTTACTTGATATGAAAATCAGGAGAATGGAAATGATGTGCCACCTGGGGCAGTAACGGACATCTGTGTTTACCATTTAGTCATATTGATGCAACTGCATTGGCAAAGTTCCTTTTAAATTACAATCTGGATGTTGGTATTATGCAGGAATCTTTTATTCAATGGTAGATGTTACATTGGCTATGCAGAGGAAATCTTTTATTAGGTGTTCAAATGGACAGGAGAACTCAGAGAATGTGTGTGGATGGTGTGATTTTCCTTGACACACGTGTGCTTATGTGTAATTGATCAGAATCCAATCTTTACTTTAGTGATACATTATGGACCAGGCCCTTTGGCCCAGCGAGTCCCTGCCGACTATTAATCACTCCGTATACTCGCAGTATTCTACACAGTAGGGACAATATACAATTTACAAAAGCCTACAAATCTGTACATCATTGGAGAAAACCGGAGCAACCTAAAAACCAAGTTAAAGGATAAAACAATGGAATTATTTTCTGGGGATGTTCAAAGCAGGACTATATAATCCTGAAGAGAAGTAGGCTCTTCCATAGTGATATTGTTAGATAGCTTGGCTAAAAAACAGATTGGCTAAAAAAATGTTAAATATTTCAGTGGATTTAAAATTAGATTTGGCAACAGATTTATGGTTTGTACAGTCTGTTCTGTACTGTAATATTCTATGATAATTTTGACTACACCCTTGTTTTTCTTGAATTATTGTGGGCTTCATGATGAGGAAGTTAGGAATAAAATGATTCCAATTATCAAATCTTGAGAAAAATCTAAGAACCATGAAATCTATGAAATCTATACAAGCCCTTTTACTATGTTATTGATAAATGGAACAATTTTAAAGGATAAAGGGGGCGGTATAGTGGGGCAACGGTAGAGTTGGTGCCTTGCAATGCCCGGGACCCAGGTTTGATGCTGATTATGGGTGCTGTCTGCATGGAGTTTGTACGTTCTCCCTATGATCGCATGAGAGTTTGTACGTTCTCCCCGTGACCTGCACGGGTTTTTTCTGGAATTACCGGCTTCCTCCCACACTCCAAAGACGTACAAGTATGTAGGCTAATGGGCTTGGAAATTTGTAAATTGTCCGTGGTGTGTGTAGGATAGTGTTAATGTGCGAAGATCGCTGGTCGGCGCAGACTCGGTGGGCCGAAGTGCCTGTTTCCACGCTGAATCTCTAAACTAAACCAAACTAAACTTATCAGTGAAGATAGGTGACAAATCATCCTCCACGATAATCCTCAACACTGGGGCCCTGCATCCTCAGCCCCGTACTGTACTCTGCTTGTACAGGCATGACCGTGCAGCCAAATACCATTCCAACTCAATTTACAAGTTTGCAGACGACACCATCCTATCAAATAATGATGAGACAGCATACAGAAAAGAGATTGAGACCCATGTAAACATATGCTAAGACAACAATCTCTCACTCAATGGCAGTAAGACAAAGGAAATTGATTTCAGGAAGCAAAGCAATAAACACACGGTATACATTAATGGTGCCAAATTGGAGACGGTTAAAAGCATCAAATTCTTAAGAATAAACATCACCAGCAATTTTTCCTGGACCAGCCACATTGAAGCTATGCCCAAGAAACCACAACAATGCCTCGACTTCCTTAGAAGGCTTAGAAAGGCTTAGAAAGTTTGACATGTGCTGAGCAGCCCTCACCAACTTCTACAATACAGAAGTTGAAAGCATTTTATCAGGATGCATCACAATATGGTTTGGAACAGCTCCATCCACTACCACAAGACCATATGCTTCTTTGCAACCCTAGTGTTGTGCTGCCATCTTTAGACACTAGACAATAGTTGCAGGAGTTGGCCATTCAGCCCTTCGAACCAGCACGGCCTTTCAACATGATCGTGGCTGATCATCCACAATCAGTACCCCAGTCCTGCCTTCTCGCCATATACCCAGCGTTATCTTTAAGAGCTCTATCTAACTCTCTTGAAAGCATCCAGAGAATTGGCCTCCACTGCCTTCTGAGGCAGAGAATTCCACAGATTCACAACTCTGGGTGAAAAAGTGTTTCCTCATCTCTGTTCTAAATGGCGTACCACTTATTCTTAAACTGTGGCCCCTGGTTCTGGATTCCCCTCACATCGGAAACAAATTTCCTGCCTCTATCGCGTCCAATCCCTTAATGATCTTATATGTTTCAATAAGATACCCTCTCATCCTTCTAAATTACAGAGTATACAAGCCCAGCCGCTCCATTCTCTCAGCATATGACAGTCCCGCCATCCCGGGAATTAACCTCATGAGCCTTCACTGCACTCCCTCAATAGCAAAAATGTCCATCCTCAAATTTGAAGACCAAAACTGCACACAATACGCCAGGTGTGGTCTCACTAGGGCCCTGTACAACTGCAGAAGGACCTTTTTGTTCCTATACTCAACTCCTCTTGTTATGAAGGCATTATGCCATTCGCTTTCTTCACTGCCTGCTGTACCTGCGTACTTACGTTCAGTGACTGATGAACAAGGACCCCCAGATCTCATTGTACTTCCCCTTTTCCCAACTTGACACCATTCAGATAATAATCTGCCTTCCTGTTTTTGTCACCAAAGTGGATAACCTCACATTTATCCACATTAAACTGCATTTGCTGTGCATCTGCCCACTCCCCCAACCTGTCCAAGTCGCCCTGCATCCTCATAGCATCCTCCTCACAGTTCGCACTGCCACCCAGCTTTGTGTCATCTGCAAATTTGCTAATGTTACTTTGAATCCCTTCATCTTAATCATTGATGTACATTGTAAATAGCTGCGGTCCCAGCAGCGAGCCTTGCGGTACCCCACTAGTCACTGCCTGCCATTCTGAAAGGGACCCGTTAATTCCTACTCTTTGTTTCCTGTCTGCCAACCAATTTTTTGTCCATGTCAGCACTCTACCCCCAATACCATGTGCCCTAATTTAGCCCACTAATCTCCTATGTGGGACCTTATCAAATGCTTTCTGAAAGTCCAGGTACACTACATCCACTGACTCTCCCTTATCCATTTTCCTAGTTACATCCTCAAAAAATACCAGAAGATTAGTCAAGCATGATTTCCCCTTGGCAAATCAATGCTTACTTGGACCGATCCTGTTACTGCTATCTTTAGTGAACTTTGTAGTTGGACTCCAAGATGCCTCTGCACATCAATACTGTTAGGGGTCTTGCCATTAACTGAATACTCTCTTTTTACATTCAACCTCCTAAAGTGCAACCCCTCGCACTTGCTTGGGTTAAACTCCATCTGACATTTCTCTGCCCATATCTGCAGCTGATCTATGTTCAGTTGTATGTTCTGACAGCCTTTCTAACTGTCGGAAACTCCTCCAATTTTGATATAATCAGCAAATTTACTCACCAGCACATCTACATTTACGTCTAAGGTAGACTAAGGTGGAGAAACTCAGCGGGTGAGGCAATATCTATGGAGCGAAGGAATAGGCGACGTTTCGGGTCGAAACCCTACGTCTAAGTCATTTATATAAGTCACAAACAGTAGTGGTCCTCACACAGATTGCGGAAATCCTCTTAACATTCTACCCTCCTTACTGGAACATCCTGCACTTTGATCAGCTGGCCTATATATTACTACCACTTGTCCTCTATGGACTTACCCAATAATAACTGATTTGTTATCTATCCTCCTTTGCTCCTGCCTAATAACAATGCCTGTCCGTGTACCTGTCTAATTACCCCTTAAACATTGTGATAGTCATTGCCTCAACAACCTCCTCCGGCAACTCGTTCCATACACCTACCAGTTTAGTTCACTTTCAGTTTAGTTTATTGTCACATGTGCCGAGGTACAGTGAAAAGTTTTTGTTGCGTGTTATCCAGTCAGCAGAAAGGCAATACAAGATTACATTTGAGCCATTTACAATGTATTGATCCACGCTTTGAGTGAAAAAGGTACCCCCTCAGATTCCTATAAAATCTTATCCACTTTATCTTAATCCTATGCCCTCTGGTTGTTGATTCCCCTACTCTGGGGCAAGAGACTCTGTGTGTCTACCCAATCTACTCTTCTCATGATTTTGTACACATCTATAAGATCAACCTTCATCGTCCTGCGTACCAGGGAATAGAGCCCTAGCCTAATCAAGCTCTCCCTGTAGCTCAGACCCCCTAGTCCTGGCAACATCCTTGTAAATCTTCTCTGCACCCGTTCAAATTTAACAACATCTTTCCCATAACATGGTGCCCAGAGCTGAACACAATTCTCTAAATGCGGCCTCACAAATGTTTTATATAACTGCAACATGACTTCACAACTTCTGTACCCAAATTCTCGCTGCTCACCCTCGCCTTTGAGAATGTTCCGCAGCCACTCTGTGACATCCATGGCCCTGGCACTAGGGAGGCAGGAGGCCATCCTGCTACTGTCACTGAATATTCTGTCTGGCCCTCTAACTATTGAGTCCCCTATCACTATTGCATACCTCCAGATTCAGGGACACTTTCTTCCCAGCTGTTATCAGGCAACTGAAGCATCCACTCACCAGCTAGAGTGTGGGCCTGACCTCCCACCAACCTTATTGAAGACCTTGGAACCATCTTTAATCAGACTTTATCAGCTTTTGGCTTTCATTAAATCTTCTTCCCTTTAACCTTTACTTGTACACTGTGGACAGCTCGATTGTAATCATGTATTGTCTTTTCGTTGACTGGATAGCACGCAACAAAATGCTTTTCACTGTACCTCAGTACATCTGACAATAATGAACTAAATTAAACTGTATCACAAATACACAAAAATGCATAGAAATATATATATGTAGGAAAGAACTACAGACGCTGGGTTTAAACCAGTGGTTCCCAACGTGGGGCGTACGCCCCACAGGGGGGCAATTTGATTTTTAAGGGGGGCATCAGGTAAACATATGTAGTTTATGTTTCAGATGTTATTTTGAGTAAATTCCATTTTCTGAGAATTATTTCTTTGTCTGCTCGTGCTAAAATATGGCCCCCCCAAGGGGGGCATCAGGATTTTAGAGGTGATTAGGTGGGGCATGGCCAAAAAAAGGTTGGGAACCACTGGTTTAAACCAAAGATAGACACAAAAAGCTGGAGTAACTCGGCGGGTCAGACAGCATCTCTGGAGAAAAGGAATAACTGACGTTTCGTGTCGGGTCTGAAGAAGGGTCTCTCACAGAAATATATAATTTGTCATCCCACCATACATAACTGGGTTTCTATCCACCAGGTACCATGCAATCCTGTGATAAAGGTGCCAATCGCATCAAAAACCTACGGGAAATTAGGGTAAAGAATGTGAAAGCTGGAAGATTCTTTTCTAATACGTCTTGCTGTCAAAAACTAATTTAAAAGACCATACTGATCTTGATATATATGAAAGGCAACTATTCATGTATGATGCAATCCCTACAATAATGCTTCCTTGGTTCATGGTGAATCAATTCTTAATGCTATCTTGTTCCAGAGTCCAAGCAATCTCTGAGAAAGTAGAACCCACTTAACATTCAATATTCACCTTGACTGGGAGGCTGTCAAAGTACAGAGCGGGCCATAGATCAGTCACAGAAATTGGTGAAAAAATGGCAGACAGCATTTAATCTGAGCAAGCGGGAGGTATAGTACTGTAAGGAGAAAATATATCGTTATTTTTATATATATATTTACATATAATATATTATAAATGTATATACTTAGAGTTACTGACAAGACTCTTAAAAGGATTGATACACAAAGGGATCTTAACGTTCAGGTGTATAGCTCCCTGAAAGTAGCCAAACAAGTAGATGGAGGGAAAGAATTGGTCGACTGGGCTTGTATTCACTGGAATTTAGAAGGATGAGCGGGTATCTTGTAGAAACATATAAAGTTCTTAAGGGATTGGACAGGCTAGATGCAGAAAACATGTTCCCGATGTTGGGGGAGTCCAGAACCAAGGGTTACAGTTTAAGAATAAGTGGTAGGTCATTTAGATGAGCAAAACCTTATTCACCCAGAGAGTTGTGAATCTTTGAAATTCTGTGCCACAGAAGGCAATGGAGGCCAATTCACTGGATGTTTTCATGAGAGAGTTAGATATAGCTCTTAGAGCTAACGGAATCAAGGGATATGGGGAAAAAGCAGGAACGGGATACTGATTTTGGATGATCAGCCACGACCATATTGAATGACGGTGCTGGCTCGAAGGGCCAAATGGCCTATTCCACCAATTTTCTATGCTTCCATGTTAAAGAAGGCATATAGGCACAAAATGCTGGAGTAACTCAATGGGACAGGCAGTGTCACTGGATGGAAGGAATGGGTGACATTTCAGGTCAAGGCATATGTTCATCAGTTGAGGCCTTGAATATAAGACTCAGGAAGTCATTTTGCAGCTTTATAAAACTTTGGTTAGACTGTCTTTGACATGTTGTGTGTTGTTCTGGTCTCCCATTTCAGGAAGGATGTGAAGGCTTTGGAAAAGGTGCAAAAGAGGTTTAACAAAATGCTGCCTGGGTTAAGGTTAGGAGCTGTTAGCTATGGACAAACTTAGATTGTTTTCTGTGGAACATTGGAGGTTGAAGGGAGATCAAATAGAAGTATATAAAAATATTAGAGGCATAGAAAGGTAGGGGATTAGAACATTGTTCCCAAGGTTGAAATGTCAAAGACTAGAAGGCATAGCTTCAAGGTCAGAGGGGAAAAAAAATGGGAAGTGCCAGGGAAGTTATTTTCCACAGAGAATGGTGGGTGCCTGGAACTTACCACCAGGTGTAGTGGCAGAGGCATTAACAATGCTGGCATTTAAGAGGGAATGGAGAGATATGGATTACAAACTGACAAACTTACAAACTGTTAAAATTAGCATGCTGTGGAACAAAGGGCATCTACTTATGTTTTACCGTTCTATGTTCTATGTGCATTATTAGTTAAGATATCTGGATAGTTTTTCTTAGTCTTTTAGCCTTCCCACCCTTTCACTAATTATTCAGTAATTATTCAGCTCCCATCATTCTTACTTTAGTTTGAAAAAGGGTTCTAACTCAAAAAATTGTTTGTCTGAAAAAGGTCTGAAGATTTGCAAACGGAAACATTGTCTGTTTATTTCCTCCACAGATGCTGTCTGGCCTGCTAAATTCCACCAGCAGTTTCTTTTTCTGCTCAAGGTTCTAGCACCTGCAGTCTCTTGTGTCTCCACTCTTACCTTCTGCTTATCTTGCACTTACTGCGGACATCAGATTGATGTTAGTTACATTCAATTAAGCTATTTTGAAAGTGACATTTGCCCAAAGCTGTCATGAAACATTATCCATCTAGCCAGATGTCTGCAAAAAATTAAATAATACCAAGAGTGAGCAGAGGACTGTGCCTTCGGAGGTGGAGAGACTGTAGTTGTAATGGAGAGGTCTCAGGTCTTGATAGTCAATGTCATGGTGGCAGTTGGAGATGAGTTGGCTGGGCATGCACAGGAGGAGCTAGAGTATTAGAGATGGAAGAACTGCTCATCAGTGGGAGGGTGAGGACTCCTTGTAAAATAAATAGGTCCGAAGGCAGAGGTGAGGGAAGAAGAGCTCAACATTATGCCAAGCTTGGAATTTATCGAGATGTCGGGGCAGTGGTGTAAAGGTAAGGCCTATGCTGAAGACAGACCATTCAGCATTGGAGAGGGGTGGTCAGGAGGTTGCTGAAGATACAACAGCGATCAATGCTGTGGTCAGACGCAGGGCCTTAAGGCAAAGGGGGGAGGGCTCAAGGGAGGTACCATGGAGAGAGGAGTGGGTGTGGGAGGAGTGGTGTAGTCAGCGTCAGGGTAATGGCAGCAGGACCCAAGGGTGTCGATGTCAAGGGCCTCGGACAGGAGGCAAGCAGGGGAGCTGCAGGACCCAGCAGAGATGGTACCCCAGCTTGGGTGGCCAAGGGAGCAGTAGGAATCACAAAATGAGTGGCCCTGGCTACAGATGACCAGGGTGGAGGTAAGAAACATCTGGCCATCATAGCACCCAAAGGGATTGCACTAAAGGGAGCAGATACTGCAGGTATTATTACTCTTTTTTGTAATTTCACACTCATTTCTTGAATAACTATTTTCTTGAAGGGTCCTCAAGCTGAGTAGTAAACTGATAGGCATAGGCACTCATGGGCAAAATGAAATTCCTTCTTTGATTAAACAATTTACTTTTTTTTACACTCCATGACTTTTGTACAGCATTGCTCATCAAGGAATGAGTTGTCCTTGGTTTTCCCCACAGTTCACGATGCAGTCAGAGACATTAATTACTGGTTAAAGTATAACATAGAGAACACATCAAACCAGTCATCTCAGAATGATCTAATTGAACTTTAACTGGTGTAGGAGAAGTAGGTTTCTCATGAAGAAATACGTGCAGACTAGGCGATGGGAAAAAGTAAGAAGTTCAGAAACAAAGTGACCTAGCCTGATCAAATTTAGCTTTTTAGTTTTTTTTCTTTCTGTGTTTGGAGGTTGACCAATTTTTCCGACCAAGATCTGGTGTAACAGTCAACAATCTTACATCTGTTTTTCTTCTCTTTGTCTAATTACAAAAACATATTGAGATTCAAGATTATATATGAGATTATAGTGCACGGATTCATTGAAAGATGAGTAAAACATGAGTAATACATTAATATAATATGGTGAAGAACACTTTTCAATGTGATGCCAGGTGATGTGCAGGCAAATTCAGAAGCCATTCTAAAATAAGAAAGTTCCACATAGAGTAATAAACACTCAATTAATATCATCAAGCTGATAAGATGGTTAAAACAGTTCAACAACAGCAGGATTTTGATCAGTCGGGTAAGTAGGCTGAGGACTGTTTAATGGAGTTTAATACAGATAAATGTGAGGTACAGTTTGGGAAGTCAAACCAGAGCTGAACCTTCACAGTGAATGGCAGGGCCCTTGGAGTGTTGTAGAGCAGAGAGATATAGGAGCGTAGGTACATAGTTCCTTGAATGTGGCGTCACAGGTAGATGGCGCAGTCAAGAAGGGTTCAATACAAGAAGCTGAAGGGTCTAAAGGTGAACAAGTCACCTGGACCAAATGGACTTCGCCCCAAGGTTCTGATAGAGGTGGCTTCAGAGATTGTGGAGGTATTAGTAGTGATCTTACAAAAATTACTCGTCAGGAATGGTTCCAGACGGTTGGAAAATTGTCAATATTACTCCACTGTTAAAGAAGGGAGTAAGGCAGGAGTGGAAGCTATAGGCAGTTTAACCTGACTTCAGTGGTTGGTAAGATTTTAGGGTCCATTATAAAAGATGAGGTTTCTGAGTACTTAGAAGCACACAATAAAATAGGTCAAAGTCAGCATGGTTTTGTGAAAGGGAGACCTTGCCTGAGGAACCTGTTCAAATTCTTTGAGGAAGTAAATAGCAGGATAAAAAAAGCAGTCAGTGGATGCTGTTTACCTGGATTTTCAAAGGCCTTTGATAAGGTGCCACATATGAGGTAAACTGGAAAGCGTGCAGAGAAGATTTACGAGCATGCTGTCAGGACATGATGGGCTGAGCTACATGGAGTGGTTTTATTTCTTAGAGCACAGGTGAATGAGGGGTGATCTTATAGAGGTGTATAACATCATGAGGGGAATAGATAGGGTAAATACGCAATCTTTTTTCCTGGGTAGGGGAATCAAGAACGAAGGGACTAATGTTTAAGATGATAGGAGAAACATGTAATAGGAACCTGAGGGGTAACTCCATGACTCTGTAGAATGCCAGAGGTTGAGGGGAGACCTGATAGAAGTATATTAAATTATGGGATACAGAGGGTGTAATTTAATCTGACGTACATGATATGGTTAGGTGAACATCAGAGTGTTATCTGTTTCATCACTATATTCATAAACCTTTCAACTGCTGCACTGAAGTATGACAGGTTATGACTAGTTAGAATCAAACAAAGAATACATTCTTATTAAAGGATGTACTTGCTTTGGACTCAGTACAGAAAAGGTGAACTGTGCTGTTAAATTTAACCTTGAGGCTAACGGAATCAAGGGACATGGGGAGAAAGCAGGAACGGGGTACTGATTGTGGATGATCAGCCATAATCATATTGATTGGTGGTGCTGGTTCGAAGGGCCGAATGGCCTACTCCTGCATCTATTGTTTATTGTCTGTTGTCCACTCACTCAGAGCAATGTACAGAGGCCAAATAACATGCAAACCCTCGCGTCATTGGGATGTGGGCAGAAACTCGAGCACCCAGAGGAAACGCGCTTTGTCACAGGAAGAACATGCAAAGGTCACACAAACAACACCCAAAATCAGGATTGAATCAGGATATGGCACTGTGAGACAATAGCCCTACCAGCTAGCATTGTGCCATTCTAAAATGTTAATTATAATTAGGCTCACCATTTACTCTGGACTTACCTGCAGGTCCTGTAGTTGTTAGGATTCGAACCTGCAACGGGAAATTCCTCCCTTTAAATTCCATTTAAATGTAAATGATCTTTGTAAGTTTAAAAATAATTTTACATGACGTTGATGTAAAATAAAGAAAATCTTTCACTATTTTGGCTAAGACTCTGCTGAACTACTCATAGAAAGATTGTAAAATGCTCTCACTTGACTTCCCTGACATGTCAATTTCCACTTTTATAAAACTTCCACATTTTCAAGTTCTGTTTCAGAGAACAGCTTGAGCTTTTTCTTGGAACAATTATGTGTATGAAACCCAGAAGAAGATGACCAGATTATTCTGATGCTTTGCATGGAACAAATATTTACAATTCTCAGTAAAAACGTTGCACAAAACCAAACTGATAAGAAGATAACAACTGCAAGAACTGACAGAGAATGCAAATAACCACCTTCCATTTAGATTCAGATTTGTCATCCATTTTGAGGCGATTTAAATTTCAACCATATCATTTGATGTATTTCTGAGTCAATTGGGTCAAATTAATGTCAAAGTAAATTGACACTCATGATTTAATGCTTTTATTAAACTCTCTGGTTATACTGCAGGTTGTGCAAAATCTATCTTCAGGACAAACCAAAATGAACTAATCATGCATTAAGTAGACAAAATACTGGAGGAACTCAGCGGGTGAGGCAGCATCTATGGAGAGAAGGAATAGGCGACGTTTCGAGTCAAGACCCTTCTTCAGACTGATGTCGGGGGGAGGGCGAGGGGGCGGGAAAAAGAAAGGAAGAGGCGGAGACAGTAGGCTTGTGCATTGGAATCGGCCATTTCAAATGTGTTTTCCTCTTCTCATATCTCAATGAGGTATTGATAATGTATGCATTTGTTTTAGTATTCCCTACTTATCAATATTTTGTGATCTTGCTGTTAGTTTCAGGAAATGCAATGTAGTCTTTGGAATAACTGGAAGTAAACTGGAAGCCACAAACCATGGTTGAGTTGTGCTTCATTTGTTTTATGGATGCAGATAGACTGGTTTATTTATGCAAGTGCACATTTTACCACATCTACTCAAAGCTACTCAGTTGTAGTGTTTGTCATGGTCTAAGGCAGAAGTATCTTAAATAGACAGCTGCTTTGCCAGACTGGAATGTAATAATCTAGCTAGTGCCTGATGTGAATCATGTACAGGAATCGTGATATTTAGCAGCACAAAAGGCTTCTCCGTCAAGCCCAGCTAAGCAGCTGGATAACAGAGTATTTTACCTAGACTCTCGGAATAAAGAACCAGACCCCATAGGTTTAAGGTGAGAGGGAAAGATCTAATAGGAACCTGAGATATAACATTCTCACAGGGAGGTTGGTGGGTACATGGAATGAGCAGCCAGAGGAGGTAGTTGAGGCAAGTACCATAATATTTTAAAGAAATTTGGACAGATACATGGATAGGAAAGGTTAGAGGGATACGAGTCAAATGCAGGCGGGTGGGATGAGCGTAAACATCTTGGTTGCAATGAGCAAGTTGGGCTGAAGGGCCTGTTTCCGTGCTGTATGACTATGTTGGTGCTCTGTAGAATATTGAGGTTCAAAGGGATACTGCTGTACGTCCAAAGATCCCTTTACATCTTCTAATGTGAAACTGGTAAGCGTCACCAATCCATGTCCGCCAGAGATGCTGCCTGACCCGCTGAGTTACTCCAGCACTTTATGTTCAAATTCACCAGCAAGTTGCATGATATGGAACATGTCATATATGAGGTGACAAAAATGCTGGAGAAACTCAGCGGGTGAGGCAGCATCTATGGAGCAAAGGAATAGGTGACGTTTCGGGTCAAGACCCTTCTTCAGACTGATGTGGTGGGGGTGGGGGGGCAGGAAGAAGAAAGGAAGATGCGGAGACAGTAGGCTGTGGGAGAGCTGGGAAGGGGAAGGGAAGGAGGGAGAAAGCAAGGACTACCTGAAATTGGAGAAGTCAATGTTCATACCACTGGGGTGTAAACTGTCCAAGCGAAATATGAGGTGCTGTTCCTCCAATTTGTAGTGGCCATGGAGGAGGCCCAGGACAGAAAGGTCGGATTCGGAATGGGAGGGGGAGTTGAAGAGCTGGGCCACTGGGAGATCAGGTTGGTTAGTGCAAACCTTGCGGAGGTGTTGGGCGAAGTGATCGCCAAGCCTACGCTTGGTTTCACCGATGTAGAGCAGCTGACACCTGGAGCAGCGGATGCAATAGATGAGGTTGGAGGAGGTGCAGGTCAACCCCTGACTCACCTAGAAAGACTGCTTGGGTCCTTGGATGGAGACAAGGGGGGAGGTAAAGCGACAAGTGTAGCATTTCCTGCGGTTGCAAGGGAAAGTACCAGGGGAGGGCGTGGTTTGGGTGGGAAGGAACAAATTGACCAGGGAGTTACGGAGGGAGCGGTCTCTGCGGAAAGCCAAAAGGGGAGGAGATGGGAAGATGTGGCCAGTGGTGAGATCCCTTTGGAGGTGGCGAAAATGTTGGAGGATTATCTGTTGTATGTGACGGCTGGTGGGGTGGAAGGTGAGGACAAGGGGGACTCTGTCCTTGTTACGATTGGGGAGATGGGGGTGAGAGCGGAGCTACGGGATATAGAGGAGACCCTGGTGTGAGCCTCATCTATAGTCGAAGAGGGGCACCCCTGTTCCCTAAAGAATGAGGACTTCTCCGATGCCCTGGTTTGGAACACCTCATCCTGGGTGCAGATGCGGCGTAGACGGAGGAATTGGGAGTAAGGGATAGAGTCCTTACAGGAATCAGGATGGGAAGAAGTGTAGTCCAGATAGCCATGGGAGTCAGTGGGTTTGTAGTAGATGCGGTCAGTGGTCTGTTACCTGCGATGGAGATAGTGAGGTCTAGAAATGGCAGGGAGATGTCGGAAATGGTTCAGGTGAATTTGAGTGCTGGATGGAAGTTAGTGGTGAAATGGATGAAGTCAGTGAGTTCTGCACGGGTGCAGGAGGTAGCACCAATGCAGTCGTCAATGTAGCAGAGGTAGAGTTCTGGGATAGGGCCAATGTGCACCTCGAACAAGGATTGTCATATATGAGGATATGCCAAGCTTGTTTGTGCAGAATACAGAGTAGTACAGCACAGAAACAGTCCATTTGTGTGTCTAATGTGAACATGATGCCAAGATAATCTCTACTGCTTGTACATGATCCATATCCCTCCATCCCCTGCATATATCAATGTGCCTATATAAATACCTCTTCAGATTTCCCGTGCACTTCTGACATTCTAGATTAAACAGTCCAAATCCAATCTGAAAGAAGCAGGCAACATATTTACAAGGGGATAGAGAGTAAAAAACATCTTCACACGGTCAAGTTGGCTGTGATCAGACGGCCTAGATGTAAGTGACCAGATGGTTTAGAAGAGATATGTGGAATATTTTTTTTAAGTAGAGTGTTGTGGCAATCTGGGATGCATTACCAGGGACGGTTGTGGAGGCAGGTACTCTTGCAACATTTAAAACCACTTGATTTGCTAAGGCACAGAAGGTGGGACCAAGTTGCAGTTGTATCAGACACTGGTGGGACACATTTTGAATATTGTATTCAGTTCTGGGCACCATGTTATAAGAAAGATATTGTCAAGCTTGAAAGGGTTCAGAAAAGATTTATGGAAATATTGCAAGGACTAGAGGGTATGAGCTATCGGGAGAGGTTGAGTAGGCTGGATCTATTCCATGGAGCACAGGAGGATGAGGGGGAAACTTATAAAGGTGTACAAAATTATGAGAGGAATAGATCGGGTTGATGCACAGAGTCTCTTGCCCAGAGTAAGGGAATTGAGGACCAGAGGACATAGGTTCAAGATAAACGGGAAAAGATTTAATAGGAATCCGAGGGGTAACTATTGCACACATAGGGTGATGCATATATGGAACAAGCTGCCAGGGGAGGTAGTTGATGCTGGGACTATCCCATTATTTAAGAAATAGTTAGACAGGTACATGGATAGGACAGGTTTGGAGGGATCTGGACCAAGCGAAGACAAGTAAGACTAGTGTAGCTGGGACATTGTTGGCTGGTGTGGGCAAGTTATGCCGAAGGGTCTGTATCCACACTGTATTACTCTATTACTCCTTGACTCTAATGAAAAGTGGGATTGGAATAGACTGGACTTGACAATTGACAAATACATAGTGGGGTGAAGGGCCAGTTTCTGTGCTGTAGCAACTTGATTGTGGTATTAATGTCTCTTTATTGCTTCCAACCTTCTGAGGGTTTCATCACCAATCATGCTTTTTTAGACAATTATATTCTCGGAATTGTACTTCATGCAAGTTGGTCGGTTAATTGAATAGAATAAGAATCACTGCATTACAAAATAATTTGAGTGCCTTACAAAACTGCTTGGAAACATGGTGCAATAGCCATCATATCACGAAGAGTTAAATATTGAGCAAATATTCGAAGATGTTTAAATAATTCATAATCAAATTAATATCGCATTTTAAGATATTTTCAATAAGGAGAACCATTTAAGATTATTTAAGCATGTATGTTAACTGGTCAGCTGCACATACACCTTGACTTCAATGCAAATGCAAAGGAAATGAAAAACAAAAGATATGCAGAAGTGAAACAGGTCACGCTGAAACGGTAATAAAAAGAAAAACCACAGATGCTGAAAATCTATAATAAAAAGTCACCAATACTTGTGAAGAACAAAAACGAGTTAATATTTTAGGTTGATAACCAATCAGCAGAGCTTTTCATTAATTCTGATCAAAGGCCATCATCCTGACACTTAAACACTATATCGCTGGCACAGACTGCCTATCTGAAAAGGATATACTTTCTTGTTTGTTCGTAAAAGGATGAAAGCAACTGAAAAAAATTGTTTTTTTTTAAAGTTAAATAAAGAAATATTGCCTGAATTTTATTTTCTCTTATCTTTACAGATTCATATAACACCATGAAGAGGAAATCTGATATGATCAAAAATAGTTGTTTTGTGAGCCTTGGTGCTTTTAGAGTCATTAAGAGTTGAAAAGATGGTTTCAAATAGGATTGTTAAAGGAAGAAAAGTTATAAAAATGGGAATTTCAGAAGAGAGCTCCAAAGAGTTGGTGCTATGATGGCTGAAGGCTTTGTAACCACTCATGAAGGTGGCAATATGAAACACTAACAATCACAGAAGCAAGGTGTGACCAACATTGAGAGTTTAGCATTGCAACAAGATCTGCTGCAGTTAATAGTTCATTGAGTCATAGAGTCATACAGTGTAGTAACAGGCCATTCGGCCCAATGTCCACATTGACCAACATGCCCCAGCGATTCGAGTCCTACCTGACTGTGTTTGGCCTATATACCTCAAAACTTATCCTATCCATGTACCTTTTGACCGGAACTCAAAAGAGGGAGCACATTCGCCAATTTTGGCCTCCCTTCACTGGTTCCCAGTGCACTTTCGAGTTCATTTCAAAATTCTTTTATTTGTTTTTAAATCGTTGAATGGGCTCGCCCCGCCTTACCTCTCTGAGCTGCTCCACCTATATGCTCCTGCCCGGTGCCTCAGGTCAGCTGATCAGCTGCTCCTTGAGGTACCAAGGTCTAAGCGGAAGCTCAGAGGGGATAGAGCCTTTTCTGTTGCTGCTCCGGCACTCTGGAACACCTTGCCGCTGCACATCAGACAGGCCCCCTCACTGTCCATCTTCAAATCCTCCCTAAAAACTCATTTTTATTCTTTGGCTTTCGACACTGGCTGAGGCATTGCTCCTGTTCTTAGTGCTTTTAATGTCTTTTAATTTTTAGTGTGTTTTTTATAGTCCTTCGTTTTACGGTTTTTAATGGTTTGTAATAGCTTTTTGTCCATGAGTTCTCATGTACAGCACTTTGTGGCAACTGCAGTTGTTTAAAGTGCTTTATAAATAAAGTTATTATTATTATTATTATTACCTGTCCAAATGATTTTTAAACATTGTTATAGTACCTGCCTCACCTACCTCCTCTGGCAGCTCATTCCATAAACCTAAAATCCTTTGTGTAAAACAGTTGCCCCTCAGGTTCCTATTAAATCTTTCCCCCAATCACTCTAAACCTACGTCCTCTGGTTCTTGAATCTCCTACTCTGGGTAAAAGACTTTGTGCATTTGCCCTATCTATTCCTCTCATGATCTTATACATCTCTAGTTTTTTTTAGTTTAGTTTCGTTTAGTTTATTGTCACATGTACTGAGGTACAGTGAAAAGCCATTGTTGCATGCTAACTAGTCAGCGGAAAGACAATACATGATTACAATCCAGCCATTCACAGTGTACAGATACATAATAAGGGAATAACATTGAGTGCAAGATAAAGCCAGTAAATTCATTCAAATATAGTCCGAGGGTCACCAATGAAGTAGATAGTAGTTCAGGACTGCTCTCTAGTTACGGTAGGATGGTTCCGTTATCTGATAACAGCTGAGAAGAAACTGTCCCTGAATCTGGAGGTGTGTGTTTTCACACTTCTGTAATTTTGCCTGATGGGAAAGGGGAGGGGAGAAGAGAGAG